>NW_025777658.1:0-95643 GCF_021130785.1 Homalodisca vitripennis | reverse complement strand
TTCCGACCCGCAACCTAATTTTAAGAAGACGTTGTCACGTCAAAAACTCGTTTCTAATAAAATACTAAAAGATATTTGAACTTTGAACTGAAGTGAACCATCACCGTAATTAAATGTTTTCTTTGTACTCTTCTTTTTATATGTAATAAAAGTTTGTTCAATCTCCTTTCAACCATAACTACATTCTATTGCTATTATTTAAAACTATACTTGATCGACGTTCCCTGAGTTCGGAGGCTTGTCCTCACTTTTGGCCGCTGCATAGTGTGAAGGAACAGGAGGGGAAGATCGGGTATCTAATATACTTATACAGGCCGCAATGTTGGGAAAACTGACTCACTTCACTCACTGATATAATAAGATACCAAATTCTAAACATACTTCTAGGAAAGTGCTGGAAACTTGAAATTTGGCATGCAGGGTACCTTTTCGACCGTATAACCAAACAGGAAAATGTCTCGAAAACCGGGAATTTTTTAATGTTTAAAAACCCCTCAAAAAAATTAAAAAAAAAACGCAGATTAAAACTGGTTTTAAAAAACTGGTGTAGTAATTTTTGCTTTCGAGCCGTCTAGCGACTAAAACCGATTGGTTAGCTAGCTCGAAATCTAATTTTTAACGGGTTTTAGGCAAACTTTTATGATCTACAGAATGGGGGCACAATTATCTACTTCCCCCGCATCTCTACCGGTCCACCCGAAACAATGCCTCTCAAATTCAAAAATATTGTCAAATTTTGATCGATTTTCTCTGCTTGTAGATTTTCGCGCTTGAGGCTCTCTGTAGGCGTCTACGCAACCGTAGGGTTGTAGCTCAGGATCTTGATGAATAATCGTTGAGTGGGGAATGAAGTGTTTCTACAAAAAAGGCTCCAGTTTCAGTGATCTTTTTGTCCTATCTCGTGTGGTTAAGCTGTCAAAACGCGGGGAATGTTTTGACATTCCACGAAAAATTTTTTTGCTTAAAAATAAAGTTTCGAGCCTGTTATTGTGTGCTCCGATCTGGTGGGTAATGGTACGTCGTTGGTTCTTGCTCGTTCGTATTTCGTTCGCTATTCGATAGCTTCAAATCTGAATTGACCCATCAAATTAACATATTGCGACGATCTACATAAAAGCAATGTCCAGTGACTTTTGCTCCTTAGCCTCCAGTGGTTCAGCCGTAAAAACGTGATTATGTCTAGCAATTTTTTTGTAATTTTTACAGTGAAAAACTTGGTTTTCGCGAGCTCCGATAGCGGCGAAACCATGCATTGGTCTGAGGATTTCGAAAATAAGACAAGCGTGTTGGAGTTAGGAAATGAGGTAGCGTGATCTACAAAAATGTGCCACGTAAAATCTTTACTCTAATATCTCCATATGGCTTTGGCCGCAACAAAACGGCGTTTTAAGTATTGATTTTTTTAAGTTTGACGTTTGACATTTCTTTAAACTGCCAGTGCCAGTCTTTTGTTTCACTAAGCTCTGTACTGCCTAAAATTATAGGGTCGTAGCTTAAAATCTATGATGGCATAATCGGAAAGACAAAATTAAATTTTCTGACAAGAACAGGTCCCAGTCACGGTTTTTCTGCTGTATCTCTAATGGTTTTAGCAGCCGCAAAATGCCTTTACAAATTTCCAAAACTTCTTGTTTAAAATCTGGATAATTCGATAAAAATAGGGAATTCCTTTGACTGGATTTGGAGAACCCTTTGGTATTGCTACACTTTCATTAATTTTCGCCGAAGATAAGTTCAGAACAGTTACTGACAATTACAACCCTTTTGTCATTGGCAGTCTGAATAATTCCTGATTATCTCCATGCAAACATTGATCGTATCAAAGTAACGTATTCGGTCCGGGCAATTGCAGAAGAAGATTTCTTAAACAAATGCATAGGGTATAGTATTTAAAGGCATAACAACTCGGAGCCACTAATGCAGTTTTCAAAATACAGAAGTAATCTATCATGAAAACAATGCCAGACTTGCGGTTCCTGTGATAGCTGGCCCAAAAAGTTGGAGATGGAAATCCTACCTTCAATGTAAAGTTTTCTCTGTCATCGTGGAGCTCTAGTGATAAAGATTGCACTTTTGGATCTTACTCTCCAATGGGGGTTCCCATTGGAGGATTTGGCAGACGTTATATAATAACACTGTTGATATGTCAATAGATTCAATTACAAAAAAAGTCAAATGGTACACGCGCTCTTCAAAAAGTGCAGTTTATAAATGACCCCCCCCCCCCCCCCCCCCCCCCCCCCCCCCCCCCCCCCCCCCAAAACTGGTTTTGACTATTTGTAGTCGGTAGTTTTAGACGAAAGAACAAGGTTCGCATTCAAAGGGTGGTGGGTAGTAGTTCTTTCATCGTGTTCCGATGTACAAATGTTGGCTGTGTCTTTATGGTGTTTCCATGTTTCATATAACCTGCGTGTGTGTTCTACGGGTCTATACAAGAGACTCGCGTCTTCACGTATAAATCACAACCACAGCCAGGAATACGTCAGAACAGTACAAGACACCTAGTCGTCTGTATAGGTTAACGTCACATCTTTTCTATACCTTTATTGCGAGTCCGCCCGTAGAGCTATGGCCAGGACTGTTTATTATTTCCTCTTCTTTATTGCATACTACGTGGTTTGTAGATAACTAGTTTATTCAGTGCACAAATTTGTTTTATATTTAATAAAATCTAAGCCGGCCACGGACCTGATATGACCAATCTGTTTTGACACCTTGCAGAAGTTTCCGGTTTACCTGTGTATTACTCCCCCTATAGAAAATTTTTATAAAGAACGCTTTTAAATAGTTTTAGGACTGTAATAAAATTTACCAATCTTACCTACGCGGAAATGACTAAATATATAAAAGCTTCGAAAAGTCTTCAATTGGAATGTGATTACTTTATCTGGATAAATTGGAGTCTAAACAAAAGATTTCGCTTTCGCTGGATCATACCGATAAACTAATTCGAAAGGAAAGTTACTGACAATGAGAGTCCATCCACATTTTCCCTGAACGATATATACATTATTAAAAGAAAATGTTTGTTGGGTATTCCTGCTAAGTCCAGTTAATGGCCCATTGGAAGTGGTGTACTTTGAGTATTTTAATTTATTTACAATAAATCTTTTACCAACTTTGGATTTTTTACAACAATGGACAATGTGGAGTCCTGTATTCAATTAAATATATGGGTACAGCGAAGATGTGTTACTTGCAGAATACCTTTCCAAACACGAGACTTTAGATCCTCTAATGCGTATCCGATATGATGCTGCCTTTCTTAAGTACTTGCTCGCTGGATTGACGTGCCTTGTTCAGGATTAGTTTTCCTTGGTGAATTTTTACATTAATCTTGAAAAAGAAACCATTCAAATTGTAAAGCATGACATTTTGCTGTACAAGGATAATGTGGAAACCCCTCATTGCGCTTGTTCTGAACGGATGTCTTTGCTTGCTTCCGGACGCGAGTGATAGGATTTTTAAATTATGGGCAAGGTTAGCGGTAGGGTCCTATGAAAAAAATCTGTCATGTCATCTTTATAAGAAAGGGAGACTAAGCTCTGTTCTAGCCCTCCTCCAGTCCAAGCGGATAGGAGAGGGTTTGCTCCCCTCATGTTTAGGCTAGCGACAGCGTTTAATCACTTAGGGAACTCTAACTCACTCCAACAATGAGTTCTCCACACTCTACAGCGCATAACTTTGTTAACTAGACCTGTCTATATAAACCATTTTTTCCTGAGTATCCTCAACATTTTCGCTTACGTGATAAAGTGAATCCTCCGGGTGTAGTATTTGGGTATTGCATCTATTTACTACAATTGGTAACCAATTAAGTGATTAAATATATATATAATGGTGAAATATATTTATGGGCATCTTTATTTCTCATAACATTCTGATTATATAAAACCTATTAGGAAAACTTTTGAAGAAATTCAATACATGCACTGTCCTTAATAAATTGAAGCAATAGTCAATAAACAACTAGCTAGGTGTTACTTTTAATAACCGTTACATTTGTAGCGCTATTAAAACTAAATTTTTCTATTCTAATATTAAAGTCTAAATGAAATATTATATAAGAACTTAAAAAAGCCAGAAAATAACTAACCTGTAAAGTTTTCGCTTCACACCTCATCGGAAAAAATTTCACATTCTTTAAAAATTCGACCAAAATGTTCTAAAATTCTAGACTCATCTCAATGTTAACAGATGTTAAACCTTAGATATCTACCTCTCATCGGGACAGGAATTATTTTAGAGTTTAATTTTACTCATGTATGACAGAGATTTTCCATTTTTACAATACAATCCCAAAACATCGCAATACGAATAAAGAATTAGTTTGATTAGTGTAATGGATGGAAGGAGAGACTTAAAAAAAATAAAGCGAATATGCCAGAATACTGATGACATAAGTGTGAAAATAACACCCACTATTTCAGTTCACCACGGCCTTCAACCATTCAAAGATGGAACACTTACATCATGGAACATGTAATACCAGCTGGTGAGTGGAATGTTTGCCGATGTAGGCAGCACACATCGTGCATCCCCATCGGTTGAGTTTGGGGTGTAGTTATGTTTAAAATTTTGTATTTGATAGTCTTTTTAAATTGTTATTATGGATTATGTTTATTTGTTATTGTTATCGTTATTAGTATATAAAAAGTAGTAATTTTCATTCTAGAGTATAGGACTTTTCCTTGGAGTATTGCACTAATATTAGTAGTAGCCGTATAAAAAATTGTATTAAAGATGCTTGTTTTTTCAGAATCTCCCGCACGTGCTGTGTCAGGCACATGGGATCGATGTATTCAAATAAAAGAAAAATTTATGGTTTGCCTGTAAATGTCGGATTTTACGGGGCGAAGATTTTGTACGTGACAAAACGTCTTTTATTCCTCGGTAGAATATTTATTTGATATGAATATTATTAAATTGCACAATAGGAACAAGGAATTGAATGAAAATAAGAATTGCACAAATTTTAACTATAGAAATATATTTTGTTTACTAAAACATTGTACATAATTTGAAATTAATTAAAATTTGTTATTGTAAATGGTTAAAGTTGAATAAAACATTTACTAAAATTGGAATTTTGAAATTCTTGCTAAACACAGTTAAATTCTAACTCCGCGCGTGGTGATTGGTCGGTTTAGTTCGTTTGTTTGGTCGCACTGTTATGACAGGTTAGAGGTTATAATTTGTTATTTTAAATGTTTGACTAGCAATACGCGCTGTTTCCTTCTCAATCGACTGAATTACGATTGATTGCAGAGTGATTTAAACTAATAATTTACTTAACACTATCAACATTTGTCAATAGTATGACATAACCTATTAAACTCAGTTTCTCAACTTTTGTGTCAATCTAACAATTAATCAATCAATCATAGTTTACCGATAATGAAATATCAGTGTACAATTATTTACCTTTATTGTTGTAGTTGTTGTAAATGACGAATCTAAGCACTCCACATTTTTCACGAATAAACATTAGTTATCTGCTTTATCCCGTGCGGCGGACCCACAGTTATCTGCTTTATCCCGGTGCGGATCCCGTGCGGCGGACCCACTGGACGGGCATCGTAACGTTACCGGGCGTTACACTTTTTCATGAGTTGACTCCGAGCCGCAACCTAATTTAAGACGTTGTCACGTCAAAAACTGTTAATAAATAAACATATTTGAACTTTGAACTGTGAAACATCACCGTAATGTTTCTTTGTACTCTTCTTTTTATTGTAATAAAAGTTTGTTCAATCTCCTTAACCATACTTTTATTGCTATATATAACTACCTGATGACGTTCCTGTTGGAGGCTTTCCTCACTTTGGCCCTGCATAGTGTGAAGGAACAGGAGGGGAAGATCGGTATCTAATATATATACAACCGCATGTGTAACTGACTGACTGACTCACTCACTCACTCACGTATACTAATTCTAACCTACTTCCAGATGAGTTAGAGACTTGAAATTTGGTACACAGATAGCTTTCTCCACGTGTAACCACCAGGAAAATCCCGAAAAGTGAGAATTTTTCATTTTCAACCCCTCAAAAAAATTCCCAAAAAATCGCGCATTCTTCACCCCTGCAGGCATTTTTTGTAAGCCCGATAGCGGCGCGAACCGTTGGAGCTAGCTCGGATCTGACGGAAAATTCATGGTCAGGAATGAAGTGAACTACAAAAAAGGTCTAATGACTTTTTGCTCTATCTTCCATGGTTAAGCGACAAAAACGCTCGAACATTTGAAATTCCAGAGATTTTTTCGATAAAAATAATGTTTCAAGCCCGATAGCGGCCGAACCGTTGGTCGTAGCTCCAAATCTGATTGACCCATCAAATTAGCAAAATTGCGCGATCTACAGAAAAGGTCCAGTAATCTTTTGCCCTATCTCGATTGGTTTGGCCGAAAAACGTGATTATGTACAATTTTTGTTGTAACTTTTACGCGAAAACTTTAGTTTTTTGGGGTCGATAGCGGCGAAACCATTGGTCGGAGGTCAAAATTAAGACTAACGTTTTATTTAGGAAATAAGATGACCTACAAAAAAGGGTCAAGTGACTTTTTACTATATTTCCCTTTAGTTTGACCGCAAAACGCGATTAAGTGAAAATATTGGACATTTTCGCCTAAAAATTTACATTCCGGGCTTGATAGCGGCTAAACGGTTGGTCGTAACTTAAAACAAATTTTAAACGGGATTTAGGAAATCACGTGATCTACAGAAAAGGTTCAGTGACTTCGGGAGTTGGCTGAGCGTTAGCTAAGCGTCAAATAGTAGATAGGGACAGAGGAATATTTATTATGTTCACAGACACAATACCCTCTAAAAAAGGGCCCAAGTGTGTCATTAAACCCCCGGTAATATTAACCCCCCCCCGGGGATTTCCTGGTATGACCTGATAACCTCCTGTACATTCAACCCCCTGATGTGTTAACCCCCTGGTAACATTAAACCCCCCCAGGGAATTTCCTGCCATGACCTCATGTCCGAATTTTACCAGTCACCAAATCTCTTTTTAACCCCCCCCCCTTGGAAGATCCTGGTATGACCAGATAACCCCCTGGAGACTTATCCCCCGGTAACGTTAACCCCCCTGGGAATTTGTTCATATGACCAGACAATATCCTGACGAAATTAAACCCCCTCTTGTCTTAACCTCCTTAACATTAATCACCCACCCAGGGAATTTCTCGCCTTGACTAGATAGTCTCCTGGTGATATTAAACCCCTGTTCGACTTAAAAATACTGCCTTGAGGTCGGTTTTTATTATGTTTATACTAAACAATTTCAAGATAGCTGACCCGTGCAGACTTTTCTCCCGAGCTCATTTCTGGGCTAAACCATAGGTCGTAGATCAGATCTGAGGGGCACAATCGAAAGACAAATTTAAATTTCCAACAAGAAAGGTCCAGTCACTTTTTGTCGTATCTCTAACGGTTTAACCGCAAAATGCCCTCAAAGTCAAAAGTTTTTACGAAATCCGGAAAAAAATCTATGAAAAAAGGTCAATTTTTAAATCCCTTGTCATTTACTTAATGTCCGGACTTAACCAGTCACCGAATTTCCGCTTATCCCCGAATTTGCAAGCGTTTACTTTGGGGGCCTGGGGGCGTAGCCCCCAGCGAGCCGAAGGCGAGTCTAATATATATACAACCGCATGTGTAACTGACTGACTGACTGACTCACGTATACTAATTCTAACCTACTTCCAGATGAGCTAGAAACTTGAAATTTGGCACGCAGGTACCATTTGCCGTATAACCAACAGGAAAAGTCTGAAAACCGGGTTTTTTTACTTTTAAAACCCCTCAAAAAAAATTCGAGAAAATTCGCGCATTTTTCGCCCCTGCAGGCCTTTTTTTGTAAGTCCGATAGCGGGCGATACCGTTGGAGCTAGCTCGGATCTGACGAAAAATTCATAATCAGGAATTAAGTGAACTACAAAAAAGGTCTAGTGACTTTTTGCTCTATCTTCCATGGTTTAAGCGACAAAACGCTGGAACATTTGACATTCCAGGAGATTTTTTTGCTTAAAATAAAGTTTCGAGCCTGATAAGCAAAAAGTCATTTGACCTTTTTTGTTAGTTCACTTCATTCCTGAATTATGAATTTTTCGTCAGATCCGAGCTAGCTCCAACGGTTCGCCCGCTATCGGACTTACAAAAAAATGCCTGCAGGGGTGAAGAATGGCGCGATTTTTTTGGGAATTTTTTTGAGGGGTTGAAAATGAAAAATTCTCACTTTTCGGGATTTTCCTGGTGGTTACACGTGGAAAGCTATCTGTGTACCAAATTTCAAGTCTCTAACTCATCTGGAAGTAGGTTAGAATTAGTATACGTGAGTGAGTGAGTCAGTCAGTCAGTCAGTTACACATGCGGTTGTATAGTATATACTCGCCTTCGGCTCGCTGGGGGCTACGCCCCCAGGGCCCCCAAAGTAGGTGCCTTAAATTCGGGGACAAGATTGATTTGGTGAGAGGTAAAATTCGGACATGATGTCATGCCAGGAAATTCCCAGGGGGGGTTAACGTTAAACGGGGGATAAGACGTCAGGGGGTTATCTGGTCACACCAGGAAACTTCCCAAGGGGGGGTTAAGAAGATTTGGTTATTGGTAAAATTCGGACATGAGGTCATGTCAGGAAATTCCCAGGGAGAGGTTAATTTTACCGGGGGGTTAAAACATCGGGGGGTTTAATGTACTCAGGAGGTTATCAGGTCATACCAGGAAATCCCCGGGGGGGAATGTTATGTCCGAGCTTAAGATTACTGGTTTGGGAGTGAAAAGCTGACGAATTTTATCGAATTACCAGATTTTGACTTCAAAGCCATTTTGTGGCTTAAACCGTTAGAGATACGATAAAAAGTGACTAGACCTTTCTTGTCGGAAATTTAATTTTGTGTTTGATTCCGTCGTCAGATTTCAGCTGCGACCAGGACTGAGCTCGGAAGAAAAGTCTGCACTGGTCAGCTGTTGTGTAAACAGATTTAGTGTAAATAAATTAAAAACTGTAAATAAAAAAATGTGTAAATAAATAAGTTGACCAGGGGGTTTAATTTAATCAGGAGTTCATCAACCAGGAAATTCCCGGGAGTGGGGGTTAATGTTATCGGGGCTTATAGGAAACGCGTGGTACTTTTCTGGGAAATGTGCATCTGTGCTACGGAGAACATGTGTACAGTAATTCTTATCTAAATAAAACGTTGATCAGAGGGTTTAAATTACTTCGGAAATTATCATTCCACGCCAGAGTTTTGACAATGAACTAACATAAAACCGTTAGAGATACAAGAAAAAGTGACTGGAACTTTCTTGTCGAAAATTTAATTTTTCTCTTTCGATTATGCCATCAGATTTAAGCTACGACCTATAATTTAGGCAGTACAGAGCTTAGGACAAAAGACTGCACTGGGCAGTTTAAAAATATCACGTAAAACTTAAAAAATCAACACTTAAAACGCGTTATTGCGGCCAAACCGTTGAGGATAGGGCAAAATGTTACTGAACATTATTTGTAGATCACGCAATTTCATAAATCCTATTAAAAATTTGTTTTGAGCTACGACCAACAGTTTAGCCGCTATCGGGCCCGAAAGGTAAATTTTTAGGCGAAAATTTCCAAATACTTTCACTTAATCACGTTTTGCGGCCAAACCAATGGAGATAGAGTAAAGAGTTACTGGGACATTTTTTGTAGATCACCTCATTTCATAACTCCAACGTTTCGTCTTATTTCGACCTCAGACGAATGGTTTCGCCGCTATCGAGCCCGAAAACAAGTTTCGCGTAAAAAATTACAAAAAAATAGCACATAATCACGTTTTTCGGCCGAAACCACTGGATGTAGAGTAAAAAAGTCACTAGACCTTTTTCTGTAGATCGCGCAATTTGCTAATTTTGATGGGTCAGTCAGATTTGAGCTACGACCAACGGTTCGGCCACTATCAGGCTCGAAACTTTATTTTAAGCAAAAGAATCTCTGGAATTTCAAATGTTCGAGCGTTTTGTCGCTTAACCATGGAAGATAGAGCAAAAAGTCATTTGACCTTTTTTGTAGTTCACTTCATTCCTGATTATGAATTTTTCGTCAGATCCGAGCTAGCTCCAACGGTTCGCCCGCCTATCGGACTTACAAAAAAAGGCCTGCAGGGGCGAAAAATGCGCGAATTTTCTCGAATTTTTTTTGAGGGGTTTAAAAGTAAAAAAACCCGGTTTTCAGACTTTTCCTGTTGGTTATACGGCAAATGGTACCTGCGTGCCAAATTTCAAGTTTCTAGCTCATCTGGAAGTAAGGTTAGAAATTAGTATACGTGAGTCAGTCAGTCAGTCAGTTACACATGCGGTTGTATATATATTAGACTCGCCTTCGGCTCAGACTTTCGGTTTTCAGACTTTTCCTCCGGGTCATATTGTGAAAAGGTACCTGCGTGCCAAAATTTCAAGTTTCCAGCACTTCTAGAACTATGTTAGAATTTGTATCTATATATCAGTGAGTGAGTCAGTCAGTCAGTTTCACATGCGGCTGTATAGTATATTAGATTAGACTCGCCTTCTGCTCGCTGGGGGCTACGCCCCCAGGCCCCCCAAAGTAAGTGCCTTAAATTCGGGGATAAGATTGATTTGGTGATAGGGTACAATTCGGACATGATGTCATGCCAGGAAATTCCCGGGGTGGGGTTAACGTTACCTGGGGATAAGACTTCAGGGGGTTTATCTGGTCATACCAGGAACTTCCCTAGGGGGGATTTAAGAGATTTGGTGATTGGTAAAATTCGGACATGAGGTCAAGCAAGGAAATTCCCTGGGGGGCTTAAACGTTACCAGGGGGGTTAAACAATTAAAAGGTTTAATTTACTTAGAAGGTTATCTGGTCATACCAGGAAATCCAGGGGGGTTAATGTTACCGGGGGCTAATATCACACCCCAGGCCCCCTTTTGGGGTATTGCCCAAATTCGGGGATAAGCGGAATTCAGATTAGTATTGTAGACCTATTTTATTGAATTTTCAAGTTTTGACTCTAAGGCCATTTTGTGGCTTAAACCGTTAGAGATACGAGAAAAAAGTGACTGGACCTTTCGTGTCGGAAATTTAATTTTGTTGTTCGATTATGCCATCAGATTTGAGCTACGAGTTCAGAGCGTGGTAGTAAAGTCTGCACCTGTCAACTAATGTAAATTGTTGAGTGGAAATATAGTAAAAAACCTACCCTAAGTCAACGTTTTTAAGTTGTTTAGGGGGTTTTATTTGCTCAGGAGTTTATATAGTCATGCCAGAAAATTCCCAGGGGGGAGGAAGTTAATCTTACCGAGGTTAGGCCATCAGGGGGTTTAATTTACTCAGGAGGTTATCTAGTCATAACAGGAAATTCCCGGGGGTGGTTAAAGGATATGGTGATTGGTAGATCTGATGTACGCTAGCAAAATCGGGGATGAGAGGGATTTGGTGATTGGTAAAATTCGGACATGAGGTCATGCCCACGAAAAATTCCCAAGGGGGGATGTTTAACATTACCGGGGGTTAAGACATGGGGGGTTATCTGGTCATACCAGGAAACTTCCCAAGGGGGGGTTAAGAGATTTGGTGATTGGTAAAATTCGGACATGAGGTCATGCAGGAAATTCCCTGGGGGGGGGGGTTTAATGTTACCGGGGAGGTTAAACACTTCAGGGGGTTTAATGTACTCAGGATAGTAATCTGGTCATACCAGTTAATCCACGGGGGGGGTAATGTTACCGGGGGCTAATAACACACCCCAGGCTCCCTTTTGGGTGTTTGCCAAATTCGGGGATAAGAGTGATTTGGTGATAGGTAAAATTCGGTCCAGTAATCTTTTGCCCTATCTCGATTGGTTTGGCCGAAAAACGTGATTATGTACAATTTTGTTGTAACTTTTACGCGAAACTTTTGTTTTTGGGGTCGATAGCGGCGAAACCATTGGTCGGAGGTCAAAATAAGACTAACGTTTTATTTAGGAAATAAGATGACCTACAAAAAAGGTCCAGTGACTTTTTACTATATTTCCCTTAGTTTGACCGCAAAACGCGATTAAGTGAAAATATTGGACATTTTCGCCTAAAAATTTACATTCGGGCTTGATAGCGGCTAAACGGTTGGTCGTAACTCAAAACAAATTTTAAACGGGATTTAGGAAATCACGTGATCTACAGAAAAGGTTCAGTGACTTCGGGAGTTGGCTGAGCGTTAGCTAAGCGTCAATAGTAGATAGGGACAGAGGAATATTTATTATGTTCACAGACACAATTACCCTCTAAAAAAGGCCCAAGTGTGTCATTAACCCCCGGTAATATTAACCCCCCCCCGGGGATTTCCTGGTATGACCTGATAACCTCCTGTACATTCAACCCCCTGATGTGTTAACCCCCCTGGTAACATTAAACCCCCCCAGGGAATTTCCTGCCATGACCTCATGTCCGAATTTTACCAGTCACCAAATCTCTTAACCCCCCCCTGGGAAGATCCTGGTATGACCAGATAACCCCCTGGAGACTTATCCCCCGGTAACGTTAACCCCCCCTGGGAATTTGTTCATATGACCAGACAATATCCTGACGAAATTAAACCCCCTCTTGTCTTAACCTCCTTAACATTAATCACCCACCCAGGGAATTTCTCGCCTTGACTAGATAGTCTCCTGGTGATATTAAACCCCCTGTTCGACTTAAAATACTGCCTTGAGGTCGGTTTTTTATTATGTTTATACTAAACAATTCAAGATAGCTGACCCGTGCAGACTTTTCTCCCGAGCTCATTTCTGGCTAAACCATAGGTCGTAGATCAGATCTGAGGGCACAATCGAAAGACAAAATTAAATTTCCAACAAGAAAGGTCCAGTCACTTTTTGTCGTATCTCTAACGGTTTAACCGCAAAATGCCCTCAAAGTCAAAAGTTTTTACGAATCCGGAAAAAAATCTATGAAAAAGGTCAATTTTTAAATCCCTTGTCATTTACTTAATGTCCGGACTTAACCAGTCACCGAATTCCGCTTATCCCCCGAATTTGCAAGCGTTTACTTTGGGGGCCTGGGGGCGTAGCCCCCAGCGAGCCGAAGGCGAGTCTAATATATATACAACCGCATGTGTAACTGACTGACTGACTCACTCACTCACTCACGTATACTAATTCTAACCTACTTCCAGATGAGTTAGAGACTTGAAATTTGGTACACAGATAGCTTTCCACGTGTAACCACCAGGAAAATCCCGAAAAGTGAGAATTTTTCATTTTCAACCCCTCAAAAAAATTCCCAAAAAATCGCGCATTCTTCACCCCTGCAGGCATTTTTTGTAAGCCCGATAGCGGGCGAACCGTTGGAGCTAGCTCGGATCTGACGGAAAATTCATGGTCAGGAATGAAGTGAACTACAAAAAAGGTCTAATGACTTTTTGCTCTATCTTCCATGGTTTAAGCGACAAAACGCTCGAACATTTGAAATTCCAGAGATTTTTTCGATAAAAATAATGTTTCAAGCCCGATAGCGGCCGAACCGTTGGTCGTAGCTCAAATCTGATTGACCCATCAAATTAGCAAATTGCGCGATCTACAGAAAAGGTCCAGTAATCTTTTGCCCTATCTCGATTGGTTTGGCCGAAAAACGTGATTATGTACAATTTTGTTGTAACTTTTACGCGAAACTTTTGTTTTTGGGGTCGATAGCGGCGAAACCATTGGTCGGAGGTCAAAATAAGACTAACGTTTTATTTAGGAAATAAGATGACCTACAAAAAAGGTCCAGTGACTTTTTACTATATTTCCCTTAGTTTGACCGCAAAACGCGATTAAGTGAAAATATTGGACATTTTCGCCTAAAAATTTACATTCCGGGCTTGATAGCGGCTAAACGGTTGGTCGTAACTCAAAACAAATTTTAAACGGGATTTAGGAAATCACGTGATCTACAGAAAAGGTTCAGTGACTTCGGGAGTTGGCTGAGCGTTAGCTAAGCGTCAATAGTAGATAGGGACAGAGGAATATTTATTATTATGTTCACAGACACAATACCCTCTAAAAAAGGCCCAAGTGTGTCATTAACCCCCGGTAATATTAACCCCCCCCCGGGGATTTCCTGGTATGACCTGATAACCTCCTGTACATTCAACCCCCTGATGTGTTAACCCCCCCTGGTAACATTAAACCCCCCAGGGAATTTCCTGCCATGACCTCATGTCCGAATTTTACCAGTCACCAAATCTCTTAACCCCCCCCCCTGGGAAGATCCTGGTATGACCAGATAACCCCCTGGAGACTTATCCCCCGGTAACGTTAACCCCCCCTGGGAATTTGTTCATATGACCAGACAATATCCTGACGAAATTAAACCCCCTCTTGTCTTAACCTCCTTAACATTAATCACCCACCCAGGGAATTTCTCGCCTTGACTAGATAGTCTCCTGGTGATATTAAACCCCCTGTTCGACTTAAAATACTGCCTTGAGGTCGGTTTTTATTATGTTTATACTAAACAATTCAAGATAGCTGACCCGTGCAGACTTTTCTCCCGAGCTCATTTCTGGCTAAACCATAGGTCGTAGATCAGATCTGAGGGCACAATCGAAAGACAAAATTAAATTTCCAACAAGAAAGGTCCAGTCACTTTTTGTCGTATCTCTAACGGTTTAACCGCAAAATGCCCTCAAAGTCAAAAGTTTTTACGAATCCGGAAAAAAATCTATGAAAAAGGTCAATTTTTAAATCCCTTGTCATTTACTTAATGTCCGGACTTAACCAGTCACCGAATTCCGCTTATCCCCGAATTTGCAAGCGTTTACTTTGGGGGCCTGGGGGCGTAGCCCCCAGCGAGCCGAAGGCGAGTCTAATATATATACAACCGCATGTGTAACTGACTGACTGACTCACTCACTCACGTATACTAATTCTAACCTACTTCCAGATGAGTTAGAGACTTGAAATTTGGTACACAGATAGCTTTCCACGTGTAACCACCAGGAAAATCCCGAAAAGTGAGAATTTTTCATTTTCAACCCCTCAAAAAAATTCCCAAAAAATCGCGCATTCTTCACCCCTGCAGGCATTTTTTGTAAGCCCGATAGCGGGCGAACCGTTGGAGCTAGCTCGGATCTGACGGAAAATTCATGGTCAGGAATGAAGTGAACTACAAAAAAGGTCTAATGACTTTTTGCTCTATCTTCCATGGTTAAGCGACAAAACGCTCGAACATTTGAAATTCCAGAGATTTTTTCGATAAAAATAATGTTTCAAGCCCGATAGCGGCCGAACCGTTGGTCGTAGCTCAAATCTGATTGACCCATCAAATTAGCAAATTGCGCGATCTACAGAAAAGGTCCAGTAATCTTTTGCCCTATCTCGATTGGTTTGGCCGAAAAACGTGATTATGTACAATTTTGTTGTAACTTTTACGCGAAACTTTTGTTTTTGGGGTCGATAGCGGCGAAACCATTGGTCGGAGGTCAAAATAAGACTAACGTTTTATTTAGGAAATAAGATGACCTACAAAAAAGGTCCAGTGACTTTTTACTATATTTCCCTTAGTTTGACCGCAAAACGCGATTAAGTGAAAATATTGGACATTTTCGCCTAAAAATTTACATTCCGGGCTTGATAGCGGCTAAACGGTTGGTCGTAACTCAAAACAAATTTTAAACGGGATTTAGGAAATCACGTGATCTACAGAAAAGGTTCAGTGACTTCGGGAGTTGGCTGAGCGTTAGCTAAGCGTCAATAGTAGATAGGGACAGAGGAATATTTATTATGTTCACAGACACAATACCCTCTAAAAAAGGCCCAAGTGTGTCATTAACCCCCGGTAATATTAACCCCCCCCCGGGGATTTCCTGGTATGACCTGATAACCTCCTGTACATTCAACCCCCTGATGTGTTAACCCCCCTGGTAACATTAAACCCCCCAGGGAATTTCCTGCCATGACCTCATGTCCGAATTTTACCAGTCACCAAATCTCTTAACCCCCCCCCCTGGGAAGATCCTGGTATGACCAGATAACCCCCTGGAGACTTATCCCCCGGTAACGTTAACCCCCCCTGGGAATTTGTTCATATGACCAGACAATATCCTGACGAAATTAAACCCCCTCTTGTCTTAACCTCCTTAACATTAATCACCCACCCAGGGAATTTCTCGCCTTGACTAGATAGTCTCCTGGTGATATTAAACCCCCTGTTCGACTTAAAATACTGCCTTGAGGTCGGTTTTTATTATGTTTATACTAAACAATTCAAGATAGCTGACCCGTGCAGACTTTTCTCCCGAGCTCATTTCTGGCTAAACCATAGGTCGTAGATCAGATCTGAGGGCACAATCGAAAGACAAAATTAAATTTCCAACAAGAAAGGTCCAGTCACTTTTTGTCGTATCTCTAACGGTTTAACCGCAAAATGCCCTCAAAGTCAAAAGTTTTTACGAATCCGGAAAAAAATCTATGAAAAAGGTCAATTTTTAAATCCCTTGTCATTTACTTAATGTCCGGACTTAACCAGTCACCGAATTCCGCTTATCCCCGAATTTGCAAGCGTTTACTTTGGGGGCCTGGGGGCGTAGCCCCCAGCGAGCCGAAGGCGAGTCTAATATATATACAACCGCATGTGTAACTGACTGACTGACTCACTCACTCACGTATACTAATTCTAACCTACTTCCAGATGAGTTAGAGACTTGAAATTTGGTACACAGATAGCTTTCCACGTGTAACCACCAGGAAAATCCCGAAAAGTGAGAATTTTTCATTTTCAACCCCTCAAAAAAATTCCCAAAAAATCGCGCATTCTTCACCCCTGCAGGCATTTTTTGTAAGCCCGATAGCGGGCGAACCGTTGGAGCTAGCTCGGATCTGACGGAAAATTCATGGTCAGGAATGAAGTGAACTACAAAAAAGGTCTAATGACTTTTTGCTCTATCTTCCATGGTTAAGCGACAAAACGCTCGAACATTTGAAATTCCAGAGATTTTTTCGATAAAAATAATGTTTCAAGCCCGATAGCGGCCGAACCGTTGGTCGTAGCTCAAATCTGATTGACCCATCAAATTAGCAAATTGCGCGATCTACAGAAAAGGTCCAGTAATCTTTTGCCCTATCTCGATTGGTTTGGCCGAAAAACGTGATTATGTACAATTTTGTTGTAACTTTTACGCGAAACTTTTGTTTTTGGGGTCGATAGCGGCGAAACCATTGGTCGGAGGTCAAAATAAGACTAACGTTTTATTTAGGAAATAAGATGACCTACAAAAAAGGTCCAGTGACTTTTTACTATATTTCCCTTAGTTTGACCGCAAAACGCGATTAAGTGAAAATATTGGACATTTTCGCCTAAAAATTTACATTCCGGGCTTGATAGCGGCTAAACGGTTGGTCGTAACTCAAAACAAATTTTAAACGGGATTTAGGAAATCACGTGATCTACAGAAAAGGTTCAGTGACTTCGGGAGTTGGCTGAGCGTTAGCTAAGCGTCAATAGTAGATAGGGACAGAGGAATATTTATTATGTTCACAGACACAATACCCTCTAAAAAAGGCCCAAGTGTGTCATTAACCCCGGTAATATTAACCCCCCCCCGGGGATTTCCTGGTATGACCTGATAACCTCCTGTACATTCAACCCCCTGATGTGTTAACCCCCCTGGTAACATTAAACCCCCCCAGGGAATTTCCTGCCATGACCTCATGTCCGAATTTTACCAGTCACCAAATCTCTTAACCCCCCCCCCCTGGGAAGATCCTGGTATGACCAGATAACCCCCTGGAGACTTATCCCCGGTAACGTTAACCCCCCCTGGGAATTTGTTCATATGACCAGACAATATCCTGACGAAATTAAACCCCCTCTTGTCTTAACCTCCTTAACATTAATCACCCACCCAGGGAATTTCTCGCCTTGACTAGATAGTCTCCTGGTGATATTAAACCCCCTGTTCGACTTAAAATACTGCCTTGAGGTCGGTTTTTATTATGTTTATACTAAACAATTCAAGATAGCTGACCCGTGCAGACTTTTCTCCCGAGCTCATTTCTGGCTAAACCATAGGTCGTAGATCAGATCTGAGGGCACAATCGAAAGACAAAATTAAATTTCCAACAAGAAAGGTCCAGTCACTTTTTGTCGTATCTCTAACGGTTTAACCGCAAAATGCCCTCAAAGTCAAAAGTTTTTACGAATCCGGAAAAAAATCTATGAAAAAGGTCAATTTTTAAATCCCTTGTCATTTACTTAATGTCCGGACTTAACCAGTCACCGAATTCCGCTTATCCCCGAATTTGCAAGCGTTTACTTTGGGGGCCTGGGGGCGTAGCCCCCAGCGAGCCGAAGGCGAGTCTAATATATATACAACCGCATGTGTAACTGACTGACTGACTGATCACTCACTCACGTATACTAATTCTAACCTACTTCCAGATGAGTTAGAGACTTGAAATTTGGTACACAGATAGCTTTCCACGTGTAACCACCAGGAAAATCCCGAAAAGTGAGAATTTTTCATTTTCAACCCCTCAAAAAAATTCCCAAAAAATCGCGCATTCTTCACCCCTGCAGGCATTTTTTGTAAGCCCGATAGCGGGCGAACCGTTGGAGCTAGCTCGGATCTGACGGAAAATTCATGGTCAGGAATGAAGTGAACTACAAAAAAGGTCTAATGACTTTTTGCTCTATCTTCCATGGTTAAGCGACAAAACGCTCGAACATTTGAAATTCCAGAGATTTTTTCGATAAAAATAATGTTTCAAGCCCGATAGCGGCCGAACCGTTGGTCGTAGCTCAAATCTGATTGACCCATCAAATTAGCAAATTGCGCGATCTACAGAAAAGGTCCAGTAATCTTTTGCCCTATCTCGATTGGTTTGGCCGAAAAAAAACGTGATTATGTACAATTTTGTTGTAACTTTTACGCGAAACTTTTGTTTTTGGGGTCGATAGCGGCGAAACCATTGGTCGGAGGTCAAAATAAGACTAACGTTTTATTTAGGAAATAAGATGACCTACAAAAAAGGTCCAGTGACTTTTTACTATATTTCCCTTAGTTTGACCGCAAAACGCGATTAAGTGAAAATATTGGACATTTTCGCCTAAAAATTTACATTCCGGGCTTGATAGCGGCTAAACGGTTGGTCGTAACTCAAAACAAATTTTAAACGGGATTTAGGAAATCACGTGATCTACAGAAAAGGTTCAGTGACTTCGGGAGTTGGCTGAGCGTTAGCTAAGCGTCAATAGTAGATAGGGACAGAGGAATATTTATTATGTTCACAGACACAATACCCTCTAAAAAAGGCCCAAGTGTGTCATTAACCCCCGGTAATATTAACCCCCCCCCGGGGATTTCCTGGTATGACCTGATAACCTCCTGTACATTCAACCCCCTGATGTGTTAACCCCCCTGGTAACATTAAACCCCCCCAGGGAATTTCCTGCCATGACCTCATGTCCGAATTTTACCAGTCACCAAATCTCTTAACCCCCCCCCTGGGAAGATCCTGGTATGACCAGATAACCCCCTGGAGACTTATCCCCCGGTAACGTTAACCCCCCCTGGGAATTTGTTCATATGACCAGACAATATCCTGACGAAATTAAACCCCCTCTTGTCTTAACCTCCTTAACATTAATCACCCACCCAGGGAATTTCTCGCCTTGACTAGATAGTCTCCTGGTGATATTAAACCCCCTGTTCGACTTAAAATACTGCCTTGAGGTCGGTTTTTATTATGTTTATACTAAACAATTCAAGATAGCTGACCCGTGCAGACTTTTCTCCCGAGCTCATTTCTGGCTAAACCATAGGTCGTAGATCAGATCTGAGGGCACAATCGAAAGACAAAATTAAATTTCCAACAAGAAAGGTCCAGTCACTTTTTGTCGTATCTCTAACGGTTTAACCGCAAAATGCCCTCAAAGTCAAAAGTTTTTACGAATCCGGAAAAAAAATCTATGAAAAAGGTCAATTTTTAAATCCCTTGTCATTTACTTAATGTCCGGACTTAACCAGTCACCGAATTCCGCTTATCCCCGAATTTGCAAGCGTTTACTTTGGGGGCCTGGGGGCGTAGCCCCCAGCGAGCCGAAGGCGAGTCTAATATATATACAACCGCATGTGTAACTGACTGACTGACTGACTCACTCACTCACGTATACTAATTCTAACCTACTTCCAGATGAGTTAGAGACTTGAAATTTGGTACACAGATAGCTTTCCACGTGTAACCACCAGGAAAATCCCGAAAAGTGAGAATTTTTCATTTTCAACCCCTCAAAAAAATTCCCAAAAAATCGCGCATTCTTCACCCCTGCAGGCATTTTTTGTAAGCCCGATAGCGGGCGAACCGTTGGAGCTAGCTCGGATCTGACGGAAAATTCATGGTCAGGAATGAAGTGAACTACAAAAAAGGTCTAATGACTTTTTGCTCTATCTTCCATGGTTAAGCGACAAAACGCTCGAACATTTGAAATTCCAGAGATTTTTTCGATAAAAATAATGTTTCAAGCCCGATAGCGGCCGAACCGTTGGTCGTAGCTCAAATCTGATTGACCCATCAAATTAGCAAATTGCGCGATCTACAGAAAAGGTCCAGTAATCTTTTGCCCTATCTCGATTGGTTTGGCCGAAAAACGTGATTATGTACAATTTTGTTGTAACTTTTACGCGAAACTTTTGTTTTTGGGGTCGATAGCGGCGAAACCATTGGTCGGAGGTCAAAATAAGACTAACGTTTTATTTAGGAAATAAGATGACCTACAAAAAAGGTCCCAGTGACTTTTTACTATATTTCCCTTAGTTTGACCGCAAAACGCGATTAAGTGAAAATATTGGACATTTTCGCCTAAAAATTTACATTCCGGGCTTGATAGCGGCTAAACGGTTGGTCGTAACTCAAAACAAATTTTAAACGGGATTTAGGAAATCACGTGATCTACAGAAAAGGTTCAGTGACTTCGGGAGTTGGCTGAGCGTTAGCTAAGCGTCAATAGTAGATAGGGACAGAGGAATATTTATTATGTTCACAGACACAATACCCTCTAAAAAAGGCCCAAGTGTGTCATTAACCCCCGGTAATATTAACCCCCCCCCCGGGATTTCCTGGTATGACCTGATAACCTCCTGTACATTCAACCCCCTGATGTGTTAACCCCCCTGGTAACATTAAACCCCCCCAGGGAATTTCCTGCCATGACCTCATGTCCGAATTTTACCAGTCACCAAATCTCTTAACCCCCCCCCCCTGGGAAGATCCTGGTATGACCAGATAACCCCCTGGAGACTTATCCCCCGGTAACGTTAACCCCCCCTGGGAATTTGTTCATATGACCAGACAATATCCTGACGAAATTAAACCCCCTCTTGTCTTAACCTCCTTAACATTAATCACCCACCCAGGGAATTTCTCGCCTTGACTAGATAGTCTCCTGGTGATATTAAACCCCCTGTTCGACTTAAAATACTGCCTTGAGGTCGGTTTTTATTATGTTTATACTAAACAATTCAAGATAGCTGACCCGTGCAGACTTTTCTCCCGAGCTCATTTCTGGCTAAACCATAGGTCGTAGATCAGATCTGAGGGCACAATCGAAAGACAAAATTAAATTTCCAACAAGAAAGGTCCAGTCACTTTTTGTCGTATCTCTAACGGTTTAACCGCAAAATGCCCTCAAAGTCAAAAGTTTTTACGAATCCGGAAAAAAATCTATGAAAAAGGTCAATTTTTAAATCCCTTGTCATTTACTTAATGTCCGGACTTAACCAGTCACCGAATTCCGCTTATCCCCGAATTTGCAAGCGTTTACTTTGGGGGCCTGGGGGCGTAGCCCCCAGCGAGCCGAAGGCGAGTCTAATATATATACAACCGCATGTGTAACTGACTGACTGACTCACTCACTCACTCACGTATACTAATTCTAACCTACTTCCAGATGAGTTAGAGACTTGAAATTTGGTACACAGATAGCTTTCCACGTGTAACCACCAGGAAAATCCCGAAAAGTGAGAATTTTTCATTTTCAACCCCTCAAAAAAATTCCCAAAAAATCGCGCATTCTTCACCCCTGCAGGCATTTTTTGTAAGCCCGATAGCGGGCGAACCGTTGGAGCTAGCTCGGATCTGACGGAAAATTCATGGTCAGGAATGAAGTGAACTACAAAAAAGGTCTAATGACTTTTTGCTCTATCTTCCATGGTTAAGCGACAAAACGCTCGAACATTTGAAATTCCAGAGATTTTTTCGATAAAAATAATGTTTCAAGCCCGATAGCGGCCGAACCGTTGGTCGTAGCTCAAATCTGATTGACCCATCAAATTAGCAAATTGCGCGATCTACAGAAAAGGTCCAGTAATCTTTTGCCCTATCTCGATTGGTTTGGCCGAAAAACGTGATTATGTACAATTTTGTTGTAACTTTTACGCGAAACTTTTGTTTTTGGGGTCGATAGCGGCGAAACCATTGGTCGGAGGTCAAAATAAGACTAACGTTTTATTTAGGAAATAAGATGACCTACAAAAAAGGTCCAGTGACTTTTTACTATATTTCCCTTAGTTTGACCGCAAAACGCGATTAAGTGAAAATATTGGACATTTTCGCCTAAAAATTTACATTCCGGGCTTGATAGCGGCTAAACGGTTGGTCGTAACTCAAAACAAATTTTAAACGGGATTTAGGAAATCACGTGATCTACAGAAAAGGTTCAGTGACTTCGGGAGTTGGCTGAGCGTTAGCTAAGCGTCAATAGTAGATAGGGACAGAGGAATATTTATTATGTTCACAGACACAATACCCTCTAAAAAAGGCCCAAGTGTGTCATTAACCCCCGGTAATATTAACCCCCCCCCCGGGGATTTCCTGGTATGACCTGATAACCTCCTGTACATTCAACCCCCTGATGTGTTAACCCCCCTGGTAACATTAAACCCCCCCAGGGAATTTCCTGCCATGACCTCATGTCCGAATTTTACCAGTCACCAAATCTCTTAACCCCCCCCCCCTGGGAAGATCCTGGTATGACCAGATAACCCCCTGGAGACTTATCCCCCGGTAACGTTAACCCCCCCTGGGAATTTGTTCATATGACCAGACAATATCCTGACGAAATTAAACCCCCTCTTGTCTTAACCTCCTTAACATTAATCACCCACCCAGGGAATTTCTCGCCTTGACTAGATAGTCTCCTGGTGATATTAAACCCCCTGTTCGACTTAAAATACTGCCTTGAGGTCGGTTTTTATTATGTTTATACTAAACAATTCAAGATAGCTGACCCGTGCAGACTTTTCTCCCGAGCTCATTTCTGGCTAAACCATAGGTCGTAGATCAGATCTGAGGGCACAATCGAAAGACAAAATTAAATTTCCAACAAGAAAGGTCCAGTCACTTTTTGTCGTATCTCTAACGGTTTAACCGCAAAATGCCCTCAAAGTCAAAAGTTTTTACGAATCCGGAAAAAAAATCTATGAAAAAGGTCAATTTTTAAATCCCTTGTCATTTACTTAATGTCCGGACTTAACCAGTCACCGAATTCCGCTTATCCCCGAATTTGCAAGCGTTTACTTTGGGGGCCTGGGGGCGTAGCCCCCAGCGAGCCGAAGGCGAGTCTAATATATATACAACCGCATGTGTAACTGACTGACTGACTCACTCACTCACTCACGTATACTAATTCTAACCTACTTCCAGATGAGTTAGAGACTTGAAATTTGGTACACAGATAGCTTTCCACGTGTAACCACCAGGAAAATCCCGAAAAGTGAGAATTTTTCATTTTCAACCCCTCAAAAAAATTCCCAAAAAATCGCGCATTCTTCACCCCTGCAGGCATTTTTTGTAAGCCCGATAGCGGGCGAACCGTTGGAGCTAGCTCGGATCTGACGGAAAATTCATGGTCAGGAATGAAGTGAACTACAAAAAAGGTCTAATGACTTTTTGCTCTATCTTCCATGGTTAAGCGACAAAACGCTCGAACATTTGAAATTCCAGAGATTTTTTCGATAAAAATAATGTTTCAAGCCCGATAGCGGCCGAACCGTTGGTCGTAGCTCAAATCTGATTGACCCATCAAATTAGCAAATTGCGCGATCTACAGAAAAGGTCCAGTAATCTTTTGCCCTATCTCGATTGGTTTGGCCGAAAAACGTGATTATGTACAATTTTGTTGTAACTTTTACGCGAAACTTTTGTTTTTGGGGTCGATAGCGGCGAAACCATTGGTCGGAGGTCAAAATAAGACTAACGTTTTATTTAGGAAATAAGATGACCTACAAAAAAGGTCCAGTGACTTTTTACTATATTTCCCTTAGTTTGACCGCAAAACGCGATTAAGTGAAAATATTGGACATTTTCGCCTAAAAATTTACATTCCGGGCTTGATAGCGGCTAAAACGGTTGGTCGTAACTCAAAACAAATTTTAAACGGGATTTAGGAAATCACGTGATCTACAGAAAAGGTTCAGTGACTTCGGGAGTTGGCTGAGCGTTAGCTAAGCGTCAATAGTAGATAGGGACAGAGGAATATTTATTATGTTCACAGACACAATACCCTCTAAAAAAGGCCCAAGTGTGTCATTAACCCCCGGTAATATTAACCCCCCCCCCGGGGATTTCCTGGTATGACCTGATAACCTCCTGTACATTCAACCCCCTGATGTGTTAACCCCCCTGGTAACATTAAACCCCCCCAGGGAATTTCCTGCCATGACCTCATGTCCGAATTTTACCAGTCACCAAATCTCTTAACCCCCCCCCCCTGGGAAGATCCTGGTATGACCAGATAACCCCCTGGAGACTTATCCCCCGGTAACGTTAACCCCCCCTGGGAATTTGTTCATATGACCAGACAATATCCTGACGAAATTAAACCCCCTCTTGTCTTAACCTCCTTAACATTAATCACCCACCCAGGGAATTTCTCGCCTTGACTAGATAGTCTCCTGGTGATATTAAACCCCCTGTTCGACTTAAAATACTGCCTTGAGGTCGGTTTTTATTATGTTTATACTAAACAATTCAAGATAGCTGACCCGTGCAGACTTTTCTCCCGAGCTCATTTCTGGCTAAACCATAGGTCGTAGATCAGATCTGAGGGCACAATCGAAAGACAAAATTAAATTTCCAACAAGAAAGGTCCAGTCACTTTTTGTCGTATCTCTAACGGTTTAACCGCAAAATGCCCTCAAAGTCAAAAGTTTTTACGAATCCGGAAAAAAATCTATGAAAAAGGTCAATTTTTAAATCCCTTGTCATTTACTTAATGTCCGGACTTAACCAGTCACCGAATTCCGCTTATCCCCGAATTTGCAAGCGTTTACTTTGGGGGCCTGGGGGCGTAGCCCCCAGCGAGCCGAAGGCGAGTCTAATATATATACAACCGCATGTGTAACTGACTGACTGACTCACTCACTCACTCACGTATACTAATTCTAACCTACTTCCAGATGAGTTAGAGACTTGAAATTTGGTACACAGATAGCTTTCCACGTGTAACCACCAGGAAAATCCCGAAAAGTGAGAATTTTTTCATTTTCAACCCCTCAAAAAAAATTCCCAAAAAATCGCGCATTCTTCACCCCTGCAGGCATTTTTTGTAAGCCCGATAGCGGGCGAACCGTTGGAGCTAGCTCGGATCTGACGGAAAATTCATGGTCAGGAATGAAGTGAACTACAAAAAAGGTCTAATGACTTTTTGCTCTATCTTCCATGGTTAAGCGACAAAACGCTCGAACATTTGAAATTCCAGAGATTTTTTCGATAAAAATAATGTTTCAAGCCCGATAGCGGCCGAACCGTTGGTCGTAGCTCAAATCTGATTGACCCATCAAATTAGCAAATTGCGCGATCTACAGAAAAGGTCCAGTAATCTTTTGCCCTATCTCGATTGGTTTGGCCGAAAAACGTGATTATGTACAATTTTGTTGTAACTTTTACGCGAAACTTTTGTTTTTGGGGTCGATAGCGGCGAAACCATTGGTCGGAGGTCAAAATAAGACTAACGTTTTATTTAGGAAATAAGATGACCTACAAAAAAGGTCCAGTGACTTTTTACTATATTTCCCTTAGTTTGACCGCAAAACGCGATTAAGTGAAAATATTGGACATTTTCGCCTAAAAATTTACATTCCGGGCTTGATAGCGGCTAAACGGTTGGTCGTAACTCAAAACAAATTTTAAACGGGATTTAGGAAATCACGTGATCTACAGAAAAGGTTCAGTGACTTCGGGAGTTGGCTGAGCGTTAGCTAAGCGTCAATAGTAGATAGGGACAGAGGAATATTTATTATGTTCACAGACACAATACCCTCTAAAAAAGGCCCAAGTGTGTCATTAACCCCCGGTAATATTAACCCCCCCCCCGGGGATTTCCTGGTATGACCTGATAACCTCCTGTACATTCAACCCCCTGATGTGTTAACCCCCCTGGTAACATTAAACCCCCCCAGGGAATTTCCTGCCATGACCTCATGTCCGAATTTTACCAGTCACCAAATCTCTTAACCCCCCCCCCTGGGAAGATCCTGGTATGACCAGATAACCCCCTGGAGACTTATCCCCCGGTAACGTTAACCCCCCCTGGGAATTTGTTCATATGACCAGACAATATCCTGACGAAATTAAACCCCCTCTTGTCTTAACCTCCTTAACATTAATCACCCACCCAGGGAATTTCTCGCCTTGACTAGATAGTCTCCTGGTGATATTAAACCCCCTGTTCGACTTAAAATACTGCCTTGAGGTCGGTTTTTATTATGTTTATACTAAACAATTCAAGATAGCTGACCCGTGCAGACTTTTCTCCCGAGCTCATTTCTGGCTAAACCATAGGTCGTAGATCAGATCTGAGGGCACAATCGAAAGACAAAATTAAATTTCCAACAAGAAAGGTCCAGTCACTTTTTGTCGTATCTCTAACGGTTTAACCGCAAAATGCCCTCAAAGTCAAAAGTTTTTACGAATCCGGAAAAAAATCTATGAAAAAGGTCAATTTTTAAATCCCTTGTCATTTACTTAATGTCCGGACTTAACCAGTCACCGAATTCCGCTTATCCCCGAATTTGCAAGCGTTTACTTTGGGGGCCTGGGGGCGTAGCCCCCAGCGAGCCGAAGGCGAGTCTAATATATATACAACCGCATGTGTAACTGACTGACTGACTGACTCACTCACTCACTCACGTATACTAATTCTAACCTACTTCCAGATGAGTTAGAGACTTGAAATTTGGTACACAGATAGCTTTTGCACGTGTAACCACCAGGAAAATCCCGAAAACCGGGTTTTTTTACTTTTCAACCCCTCAAAAAAATTCCAAAAAATTCGCGCATTCTTCACCCCTGCAGGCATTTTTTGTAAGCCCGATAGCGGGCGAACCGTTGGAGCTAGCTCGGATCTGACGAAAAATTCATGGTCAGGAATGAAGTGAACTACAAAAAAGGTCTAATGACTTTTTGCTCTATCTTCCATGGTTAAGCGACAAAACGCTCGAACATTTGAAATTCCAGAGATTTTTTCGCTTAAAATAATGTTTCAAGCCCGATAGCGGCCGAACCGTTGGTCGTAGCTCAAATCTGATTGACCCATCAAATTAGCAAATTGCGCGATCTACAGAAAAGGTCCAGTGACTTTTTGCCCTATCTCGATTGGTTTGGCCGAAAAAACGTGATTATGTACAATTTTTTTGTAACTTTTACGCGAAACTTTTGTTTTTGGGGTCGATAGCGGCAAAACCATTGGTCGGAGGTCAAAATAAAACTAACGTTTTATTTAGGAAATAAGATGACCTACAAAAAAGGTCCAGTGACTTTTTACCTATTTACAATAGTTTGACCGCAAAACGCGATTAAGTGAAAATATTGGACATTTTCGCCTAAAAATTTACATTCCGGGCTTGATAGCGGCTAAACGGTTGGTCGTAACTCAAAACAAATTTTAAACGGGATTTAGGAAATCACGTGATCTACAGAAAAGGTTCAGTGACTTCGGGAGTTGGCTGAGCGTTAGCTAAGTTTCAATAGTAGATAGGGACAGAGTGTTTTTTATTATGTTCACAGACACAATACCCTCTAAAAAAGGCCCAAGTGTGTCATTAACCCCTTGTAATATTAACCCTCCCCCGGGGATTTCCTGGTATGACCTGATAACCTCCTGAGTACATTAAACCCCCTGATGTGTTAACCCCCCCCCGGTAACATTAACCCCCCCCGGGATTTCCTGGTATGACCAGATAAGCTCCTGAGTACATTAAACCTCCTGAAATGTTAACCCCCCCGGTAACATTAAACCCCCCCCCCAGGGAATTTCCTGGCATGGCCTCATGTCCGAATTTTACCAATCACCAAATCTCTTAACCCCCCCCCCCTGGGAAGTTCCTGGTATGACCAGATAACCCCCTGATGTCTTATCCCCTGGTAACGTTAACCCCCCCTGGGAATTCCTTGTATGACCGCATGTCCGAATTTTACCTATCACCAAATCACTCTTATCCCCGAATTTGGCAAACACACCCAAAAGGGAGCCTGGGGTGTGTTATTAGCCCCCGGTAACATTACCCCCCCCGTGGATTAACTGGTATGACCAGATACTATCCTGAGTACATTAAACCCCCTGAAGTGTTAACTCCCCGGTAACATTAAACCCCCCCCCCCAGGGAATTTCCTGCATGACCTCATGTCCGAATTTTACCAATCACCAAATCTCTTAACCCCCCCTTGGGAAGTTCCTGGTATGACCAGATAACCCCCCATGTCTTAAACCCCCGGTAATGTTAAACATCCCCCCTTGGGAATTTCGTGGCATGACCTCATGTCCGAATTTTACCAATCACCAAATCCCTCTCATCCCCGATTTTGCTAGCGTACATCAGATCTACCAATCACCATATCCTTTAACCACCCCCGGGAATTTCCTGTTATGACTAGATAACCTCCTGAGTAAATTAAACCCCCTGATGGCCTAACCTCGGTAAGATTAACTTCCCCCCTGGGAATTTTCTGGCATGACTATATAAACTCCTGAGCAAATAAAACCCCCTAAACAACTTAAAAACGTTGACTTAGGGTAGGTTTTTTACTATATTTCCACTCAACAATTTACATTAGTTGACAGGTGCAGACTTTACTACCACGCTCTGAACTCGTAGCTCAAATCTGATGGCATAATCGAACAACAAAATTAAATTTCCGACACGAAAGGTCCAGTCACTTTTTCTCGTATCTCTAACGGTTAAGCCACAAAATGGCCTTAGAGTCAAAACTTGAAAATTCAATAAAATAGGTCTAATACTAATCTGAATTCCGCTTATCCCCGAATTTGGGCAATACCCCAAAAGGGGGCCTGGGGTGTGATATTAGCCCCCGGTAACATTAACCCCCCTGGGATTTCCTGGTATGACCAGATAACCTTCTAAGTAAATTAAACCTTTTAATGTGTTAACCCCCCTGGTAACGTTAAGCCCCCCAGGGAATTTCCTTGCTTGACCTCATGTCCGAATTTTACCAATCACCAAATCTCTTAAATCCCCCCTAGGGAAGTTCCTGGTATGACCAGATAACCCCCTGAAGTCTTATCCCCAGGTAACGTTAACCCCACCCACCCCGGGAATTTCCTGGCATGACATCATGTCCGAATTGTACCTATCACCAAATCAATCTTATCCCCGAATTTAAGGCACTTACTTTGGGGGCCTGGGGGCGTAGCCCCCAGCGAGCCGAAGGCGAGTCCTATATAATATACAGCCGCATGTGTAACTGACTGACTGACTCACTCACTGACTGACAGATATATACAAATTCTAACATACTTCTAGAAGTGCTGGAAACTTGAAATTTGGCATGCAGGTACCTTTCGCAATATGACCCAGAGGAAAAGTCTGAAAACCGGACTTTTTTGTTTTTAAACCCCTCAAAAAAATTCGCAAAAAATTCGCGCATTTTTCTCCCCTGCAGGCATTTCTTGTAAGCCCGATAGCGGGCGAACCGTTGGAGCTAGCTTCGATCTGACGAAAAATTCATAGTCAGGAATGAAGTGAACTACAAAAAAGGTCCAGTGACTTTTTGCTCTATCTTCCATGCGACAAAACGCTCGAACATTTGACATTCCAGAGATTTTTTCGATAAAAATAATGTTTTCGAGCCCGATAGCGGCCGAATGGTAGGTCGTAGCTCAAATCTGATTGACCCATTAAATTAGCAAATTACGTGATCTACAGAAAAGGTCCAGTGACGTTTTGCCCTATCTCCATTGGTTTGGTCGAAAAACGTGATTATGTGCAATTTTTTTGTAATTTTCTCGTGAAAACTTTGTTTTTGGGGTCGATAGCGGCGAAACAAATGGTCGGAGGTCAAAATAAAACAAAGGTTAGATTTAGGAAATAATATGATCTACAAAAAATGTTTAGTGACCTTTTACTATATCTCCATTAGTTTGACCGCAAAACGCGATTAAGTGAAAATATTTGGAAATTTTTGCCTACAAATTTACATTCCGGGCTTGATAGCGGCTAAACGGTTGGTCGTAGCTCAAATCAGATTTTCTATGGATTTAGAAAATCACGTGATCTACAAAAAACGTTCAGTAACATTTTGCCCTATCCTCAACGGTTTGGCCGCATAACGCGTTTTAAAGTTTTGATTTTTTATATAGTAATTATATTGTAAATTTCACTTAAAAACTTACTTTTCGTGCTTGATAGTGGCCGAACCGTTGGTCCTAGCTTAAATGTAAAACTTTTTGTAAGTAGCTATTCATAGGATCTACAAAAAAGGTCCAGTAGCTTTCTGTCGTTTATCTTTCCGTAAGCCTGATAAATGCTATAAATGGCTAATTCTTTGTCGTCAATTTTAGGTGTTTTAAATTTTGCAACTATAATTAGTGCGATTCATGCTGGTTCCAGATTGGACTTGTATTACTCCATTAACGAGTGACTATAACCCCCCCCCCCTCCACATCGGGAGTTGGCTGAGCGTTAGTGAAGCTTCAATAGTAGATAGGGACAGAGTGCTTTTTAATTAATTTAATGAAATAGTGATTCCTTATCAACACTCTGGTATGGAATTAAAATTTCCGAAGTAATATAAACCCCCTGATCAACGTTTTATTTTGATAAAAATTACTGTACACATATTCTCGTAGCACAGACACACATTTTCCAGAAAAGTACCAAGCGTTCTAATAACTCCCGATAACACATACCCCCCTCCCGGGAATTTCCTGGTTGATGCACTCATGATTAAAACAAACCCCCTGATCAACTTAATAATCTAATAAAGGCAGTTTTTAATTTATTTACACTAAATCTGTTTACACAACAGCTGACCAGTGCAGACTTTTATCCCAAGCGTTGTACCGACTAAACCAGAGATCGTAGCTTAAATCTGATGGCATAATCGAAAGATAAAATTAAATTTCCGACAAGAAAGGTCCAGTCACTTTTTGTCGTATCTCTAACGGTTAAAGCGGTAAAATGCTCTTTAAATCAAAACTTTGGTTAAAATTAGTAAAACGACTGACTAGTATACGTCTACTGGAGCACATCGTGAATTGGCTGAGCGTTAGCGAAGGTTACATTAAACACCCCTGGAATTTCCTTGTACGACCATATAATCTCTAGAGTAAATTAAACCCCCTGATGTGTTAACCACCCTGGTAACATTAACCCCCCCTAGGGAATTTCCTGGCATGACCTCATGTCCGAATTTTACCAATCACCAAATCTCTTAAACCCCCCCCCTGGGAAGTTCCTGGTATGACCATATAACCCCCTGACGTCTTATCCCCAGGTAACGTTAACCCCCTCCTCAGGGAATTTCCTGGCATGACCTCATGTCCGAATATTAACAATCACCAAATCCCTCTTATCCCCGAATATGCAAGCGTAAATTTAACCGCTCATCCCCGAATTTGCAAGCGTACATCATGGGGGCCTGGGGGCGTAGCCCCCAGCGAGCCGAAGGCGAGTCTAATATATATACAGCCGCATGTGAAACTGACTGACTCACTCACTCACTGATATATAGATACAAATTCTAACATAGTTCTAGAAGTGCTGGAAACTTGAAATTTGGCACGCAGGTACCTTTCACAATATGACCCGGAGGAAAAGTCTGAAAACCGGACTTTTTTACTTTTAAACCTCTCAAAAAAATTCGAGAAAATTCATGCATTTTTCACCCTTGCAGGCCTTTTTTGTAAGCCCGATAGCGGGCGAACCGTTAGAGCTAGCTCGGATCTGACGAAAAATTTATGGTCAGGAATGGAGTGAACTACAAAAAAGGTCCAGTGACTTTTTGCTCTATCTTCCATGGTTAAGCGACAAAACGCTCGAACATTTGAGATTCCAGAGATTTTTTCGATAAAAATAATGTTTCGATCCCGATAGCGGCCGAACCGTTGGTCGTAGCTCAAATCTGATTGACCCATCAAATTAGCAAATTGTGCGATCTACAGAAAAGGTCCAGTGACTGTTTGCCTTATCTCCATTGGTTTGGCCGAAAAACGTGATTATGTGCAATTATTTTGTAATATTTACGTGAAAAGTTTGTTTTTGAGGTCGATAGCGGCGAAAACCATTGGTCGGAGGGCAAAATAAAACAAAGGTTCGATATAGGAAATGAAGTGATCTACATAAAAGATCTAGTGACTTTTTACTCTATCTCCATTAGTTTGGCCGCAAAATGCGATTAAGTGAATAGATTTGGAAATTTTCGCCTACAAATTTACATTCCGGGCTTGATAGCGGCTAAACTATTGGTCGTAGCTCAAAAACAATTTTCATTGGGATTTAGGGAATGACGTGATCTACATAAAAGGTTCAGTAACATTTTGCCCTATCCTCAACGGTTTGGCTGCATAACGCGTTTTAATGTTTTAAGTTTTACTTGATATTTTGTTTTATGGCCTTTATTGTGGTCGAACCCTTAACTATAGTACATAATGAAAATTTGATGTTAATGCAAAATTAGGCGTTCTACAAAAAAGGTCTAGTGAGCTTTTGCTCTACCTCCATCGGTTTGGTAATAAATGGCAATATTTTGTAATTTTTACGTGAAAATTTTGTTACTGGAGTCCATAGTGGTTGACCCGATTGCGCTAGCTTAAATATCAAAACATTTTTAACAGCTATTGGTAGGTTCTAAAAAAGGTTAATTGGCTGACGAGGCTCCAAGACGCCCAAATGTGGCCCCCCTCCCGGAATTTCCTGGTATGACCAGATAATCCCCTGAGTAAATTAAACCCCCGGAAAATTCAAGAAAACTGCCCAGTGCAGCCTTTTGTCCTAAGCTCTGTACTGCCTAAATTATAGGTCGTAGCTTAAATCTGATGGCATAATCGAAAGACAAAATTAAATTTCTGACAAGAAAGGTCCAGTCACTTTTTCTTGTATCTCTAATGGTTTAGCCGCAAAATGCTCTTAAAGTCAAAGCTTTGGTTAAATCTGGAAAATTCCATAAAATGGGTCTTCTTTTAACACCAAGATCCCTAATCTCATGCTCAGACTTAAACTTTCCCCGAATACATGAACATAACATTTTGCACAATGAATAAGATAACAATCCAATTGAAAATCTACAAGAAAAAAATTTAAATGAAAATAAATTGGAATTTTCAAAATTAACTGTGAAGACTGTGATAAGATTTACATTGACCTGACAAAATGAACCATTAAAAAGATTTAAAGAACATGAAAGATATTACAACTACGGACAAACTAAAAAATCAGCCTGGAAAGATTTACGTCCCAAGTACGTTTACTGGTTAAAGCCAGACATGCACTAGAGACAAATAAAACTTTTCAAACTGTCACATTATTAAAACAAGTCCATAAGCAAGAATAACTTGAGCTTATAAAACATTATACGTAACAAAACACAAAGATAAAATATTGAACAATGATATCGGACCGGTTCAAAATTTACCCTTCCTTTAAAATAACAACATTCTTTTTGACCCAAACTTTTATACATATATCAATATTTATTTTATTCTATTTTACTTTAAACTAAACAAATAGTTTATTAATCATTACTCAGCTGATAATTAATTTGAATGTTACATATTTATATTATTCAAATTGTTGTTTCACACCTGACGATGTCAACTTTGATGCTGAAAGGCCTCGTGTATTTTTCGTTCATCAATTATTACTAAATACTACTTAGTTTTCCAAGTTAATATTTTCTAGAAACTCTTTTGATTATTGATTTGTTCACGGTACTGACTATGTCGTTTTTTTGCGTCGCTAAGGGCTCTTTCCATCAAGGGAACGAGAAGTTGTTTCCGACTAGCAAAAATTCTCAGTGCACTGCGATTTCTGCTTGTGCCCTTGTCTGGAAGACTCTAAGATTGGGATTTTCTACTGCGGCCATCGATAGGATTCTTATAACTGGCGATTCTATTTATAATACGTTGCGGAGTGAGAATCGTATGGGTGGAAACCGGTACTTGTGCCCCGATGAACTTCCCGCTAATTTTGTCATCGAGGGACAGTCCGTTGCCGTTGCAGAAAATTCATTTGTTCATGATGCCCTATATCCCCTTTCTTCAGTAGATATGGACGACTGCGTCATGTCTTTGTCCAATGTTTTGCAGTGTTTGATGGCCGAGGATTTTGAAAACACTGGGTTTCTTTTCACTGGACAAACAGTTACTGTTGCTTTTTGGCGCTCCCAGGAACAGCTGTACTTGTTTGATCCTCATCCAGTGAACGAGGACAGAGTTTATGATCTGGCTAACGAGAACAATAACCTGGCCCGCCTCTTCCAGTGCGAAAACTATTCTGCACTGGCCTCGTTATTGTTGTCCAATGCTGCTCTGGATGGGTCAGTGAGACAGTTCACTGTAAGTAGAATAAAATTTTGTCAGCCGGCCCTTAGTGACAGTGTACCAATCCAAACCATTTCCCCTATATTCGAAATTAAACCACAAGCATGTGATACAATGTCGAAAGACACTAAAGGACACGATTTTGAATATCCCAATATAAAAGAGAGCCTTAAAGTAACTGTATCTCCTGTAGAAAGTTTAATAAAACCTAAATCTTTCGGTAGACCTAAGAAAGTACATCGCGGACGCCCCAAATTACTTAAAACCACGAGAGACGAGCAAGTGAGGGAGGCGAATAGAAGATATGTTCAGCGGAATCCCAAACTAAGTCGTGAAGCACTTCGTAAATATCTTGAACAACATCCTGAAGTACACAGGGAGGCTGTCCGTCGTTACAGCCAACAGCATCCTGAGGTCAACAGAGATGCTGTACGCCGTTATAGTGAACAGCACCCTGAGATCAACAGAGATGCTGTCCGCCGTTATAGCCAACAGCATCCTGAAGTAAATAGAGATGCTGTTCGCCGTTACAATGAACAGCATGCTGAGGTCCACAGGGATGCTGTCCATCGTTATAGTCAACAACATCCTGAGGTCCACAGGGAAGCTGTTTTTCGCTACGACAAACAAAACGCGGACGCACGTCGCAAAAGAGTTCAAGGTTTTCGTCATACTAATCCTAAGCTAGCGGAACTTCGTCACTTGAAAATTTCACTTGCTCGACTCATCGTTGCCCACGGACCAATGGGACATTGGAGTGGCGTTTTACTACATGACATTAACAGCTACAGATTGAATAAAACTAGTCTCTGGGATGATGATGTCTTCATCTGCCCTCACTGCCAAGCACCTCTGTTCGAGGAAGAAGAGGATAGAAGGAAATGGTGTTGCGGCGAGGGGGCCTACAATGTAACAAGGTTGCCCCCTCTAAATGCTCCGTTCTACTCCAACCGCCGCTTTCTCGACAGAGCGCGTGCTTACAATGACCTCTTTGCTCTCTGTGCCTTAGAAATTTCAGGCGGATACCGGCACCCAAGTGGCCTCTCCTTCTTCAAAATCGAAGGGAGGATGTACCACCAGGTGTACAGTTTGGACGCTCCCGGCCAACGGTTCGTTACTGCGGGTGGTGACGTCCAGTTCGTAAACCGGTGCCGCCTGTATATTGACGATGGTGAAGAACGCAGAAACATAGCCAATAGTAGATCGCTTGATGCCGACATAACTGACGCCATTACCAATCACTTAAATTCACTGAATCCACATGTTCGTGAATTTCGGCGTTTGAGTAATGAGCCCTCGATCAACGCACACCTGGAATTCCAGTTGACAAGTCGAGCTACTCATGGCAATGTTCTTGGTGATAGGCAAAGAGGTATTGAAGTGCACGCCGTGCTTAGTTGTGATGACGCAGTCACTGAGCCTCGTCGGCTCACCGTCTGGAAAGTGGGGGCTGGAAGACCTTCTACCATCGATCTCTTTAGTCCTCTGATGGAGCCCTTCCAGTACCCACTTCTCTATCCGCAAGGGACTTTGGGTTGGCACATCGGCATGCTGGATAATAACGGGAAAAAACTTTCTCAGTATAACTATTCACGTTGTCTCTTGCTCTCCAATCCTCGGTTTTCTTATCTTGGCCGACTTTCTCAAGCTTGGCAGGTCGAGATGTTTGCGAGGTTTGAAGAGGAGAGACTTCGTTTTATAAAATTTTCACAGTCAAGGTCGTCAGCCCAAAATTCCATGCGGATAGGACAGCTGAATGAACTTCTTGACGCTCAACGTGATGGTCTGGCAGGAAGGCAGGTTAGGGATGACATAGCAGGAGACGAGACCGTCCTAGGTGAGGGTGGGGCACAGCCTGGTAAAGTTTACCTTCCAAGTACGTTCACTGGTGGGCCCAGGTACATGAAGATTCATTATGAGAACGCGATGGCTCTCGTCACACGCCTGGGTTCACCAACGTACTTCCTAACATTCACGTACAGCGCGACTTGGGAGGAAAACAAGAGAGCGTGTCCTCACGGCAGTGGACGCAGTGACCCTAGCACGGCTTGCAGAGTTTTCCAGATAAAACTTCTAGAGCTTCTTCGAGATCTGCGGAGCGGAGCGATGTTCGGCTGCACTAACTATATCGTCTACGTCATCGAAATGCAAATGAGGGGCCTTCCTCACGCTCACATTGTTTTTAAGATTGACGGAGACGGTCCAGTACAAGCAGACGAAATCGACTCTGTAATCCGCGCTGACATCCCCTCGGAAGAAGAAGCCGGTGGAAGACTCAGGAAGTTGGTGTTGCAGCACATGATCCACGGTCCTTGTGGAACGGATCATCGCACCGACTTCCTGTGCTGGGACACTGTGAAGGGTCACTGTACCAAGTTCTATCCTAAGCCTTCATGCCAGACAACCCACGTAGATGACAGAGGATTCGTTCAGTACAGGCGGGACTATAGAAATGCAGGTCAAATCAAGTCACGCAACAGGTCTGTTACTGTTCATGATGGATGGGTTGTTCCATATAACGCCGCACTTTTGCTTAAGTATGAAGCACACATTAACTTGGAGCTTGCGTCTACCCGTCGCGTCATCAAGTATCTATTCAAATACCTGATGAAGGGTGGATCACTTCAGAACGTCACCGTCACTCCTTTGTGGCAACAAGAGGACGAGGTAGAACACTATGTGACTAAGAGAATGGTTGGTGCAAGCGACGCATGCTGGCGTCTCTTGGACTTCCCAATCTCAAAGTCAGAACCGACAGTTGAGTGTCTACCCGTCCATCTTGAGGGTAAACAGCACGTCTGTTTTCGTCCCGGTGATCTCACCTCTGCGATAACTAGATCAAGCTCCAAGTTAATATTGTATTTTAACAGACCTGTTGATAAGACATTTGACAGCATAACCTATCAGACATTTTTCGAAAAATACATAGTACATGACAAACGACCGAAAAGTGAACCTTTATATGAACACCAAGACGGAAAACACTTCGTCGCGCCTCGCCAGCGTGGAGGGAAGGTATGTAGGGTCTTTTGGGTGTCACCTAATCGTGGAGAACTCTACTACCTTCGGATGCTCCTCTTGTCAACACCTTGTCGCGGCTACTCCGACCTCCTGTCACGCGGTGGTCCTGATTGCCGTACGTTCCAGGAGGTTTGTCGTCAGCTCGGCTTGATTGAAGACGAGGATGAGTACCGCGAAGCGCTGCGAGAGGCTTCTGGGTTCATGGTTGCTTCGAGGCTTCGTTCCTTCTTCGTGCTACTTTGTAATATGGGTGCTCCTGCAGCAATTCTGTGGGATTCCTTCCGTGACACCCTTTGTGAGGACCACTTGGAAAGGAGCCCACTTGACCCCGAAAGAGCGTATACACTATCCTTGATCGATATCGATCGCAGTCTACGTCGGCAGGGATTGTCTTTAGTGGATTGTGGTCTCCCCGACGTGCAGGATGACACGACGGAAGTGGGAAGGGAGCTGTTGGACTATGGCAAGAACCAGCAGCGGGCCATTGTCGAGGAATGGGAACAAAAGCTCTCAGAAGACCAGAGACGCGTTCTGCAACACGTGCGTTCCCTTCTCGACAACCCCGGTGACCGCCGATCCTCAAGAGTAATCTTCCTCGATGGTCCCGGGGGATATGGTAAAACGTCACTTCTTCGTGTCATACTGGCACACGTGCGTAGTTGTCGTCAGATTGCACTGGCCGTCGCCAGCTCGGGCATCGCTGCTGGAAACATGCCTGGTGGTTCAACGGCTCACAGCATGTTCCGGCTTCCGCTCGATCTGGGCGACGGGTCTGGCGTTTGGAACATTACCAACGGGTCCCAGCGCGCAGAACTGATAAGAGCTGCTCAGCTCATCGTCTTCGACGAGGCCCCGATGGCCCATCGCTACATCTTTGAGATCCTCGACCGCTCGCTTCGAGATCTCATGAACCGCGATGAGCCATTCGGTGGCAAGATCTTTCTGTGCTCTGGAGATTTCCGGCAGATCGCACCCGTTGTTGTAAAGGCACGTACGGCAGATTCCGTCGCGTGCGTTTCACTTCGGGCCTCGCGTCTGTGGCCACTGTTCCGCGTCTTCTCTCTGACGACACCGCACAGGACGAGCAGTTCCGTTGACTACTCTGACTTCCTTCTCGCAGTAGGCAACGGCACTGTTCCGTCCACAACTTTCGGGGAGGGTAGAGAGAGTGACACACTTATTCCCTTGGCCGGGGTGAGGTATGTCACTGCATTACAAGTCCTCATCTCAACCGTCTTTCCTGCCGACGTACTTCGCGATCCCGATCAGTGTGCTCGTCGTGCGATCCTCTCGACTCTGAACGTGAACGTTAGAGAGATCAACGACATAATCTTGAACTCTGTAGACGGTCGTCTTCATGAGCTGCGAAGCGCCGACACTGTGGACCGTGAAACCGATGACAATCTGGCTGTTGAAGTCCCTCTACTGAACCAGGCTACAGGCAAGGGTGTTCCTGATCACGTGCTGCGACTTAAGATCGGCTCAGTGTGCCTCATCATGAGGAATCTAAATATCGCTGACGGCCTTGTAAACGGCACTAAGGTAATTGTGACGGCTATAACCAAACGGTTGATTACCGTCAGACGCCCTCACGACGCGCAACCTATCGGTATTCCTAGAATAATCTTTAGGTTCGCGATCGTTGAAGGTTCGCCGTTACTTGTCCGTCGACGTCAGTTTCCTCTGATGCTAGCATACGCGATGACCGGCCACAAGAGCCAAGGTCAGACGATAGATCAGGTCGGAGTCGATCTTCGCACTGATTGTTTCACTCATGGCCAGCTGTACGTCCTGCTCAGTAGAGTTCGATGTCCGGAAGACATCGTTGTCCTCGTCCGCCCCGAAAGGGTACACAATGAAGTCGCCTACGTGAAGAACATCGTGTACGGCGAACTTCTTCAGTGAACCGGATTGAGATTGGCAGTAGGCTAGGGGGCCTGCCCAAACAAAACTCCCCGTCGGGATTGACACTGGCAGTAGGCTAGGGGGCCTGCCCAAACAAAACTCCCCGTCGTGATTGACACTGGCAGTAGGCTAGGGGGCCTGCCCAAACAAAACTCCCCGTCGTGATTGACTAGGCAGTAGGCTAGGGGACCTGCCAAACAAAACTCCCCGTCGTGATTGACTAGGCAGTAGGCTAGGGGGCCTGCCCAAACAAAACTCCCCGTAGTGACTGATTAGGCAGTAGGCAATGGGACCTGCCAGAATAAAACTCCCCATTTTGATTGATGCGGCAGTAGGCTAGAGGACCTGCCAAAACAAAACTCCTCGTCGATGTAAATAGTTTTCTGTATATATGTAAATATATGGTCTCTACGTTTGCCGGCCTCCCCGTGGCGAGACTGGATACGTCATTGAAAGCATTGACAAACTAACGGGCAAACAACAGTTTCAATAAAAATACATTATTACCCTATAATTTGACACAAGTATATACACAACTAAATACGCAAAGATGCACACGACATCGAAGATCAACATTAACCAACGATTGATGTAAGTTTGTTAATTCCACGTTTGCCGGCCTCCCCGTGGCGAGACTGGATACGACATGCTTGCATTTAAAGCATTGCCCAACTAACGGGAAAACAACAGTTTCAACAGTAATAAGTTATTACCAAATCATTTGACACAAGTATATACACAAATAAATATGCAAATTTCCACACGACATGAGAGAATATCATTGACTAACGATAGCTGTAATTTTGTTCATAATATATGGTCTCCGTATTTGAGCATTGACAAACTAACAGGCAAAGAACAGTTTTATCAACTAAAAGTTACTAGCAACTAATTTGACACAAGCATATGTACCGCTAAATCTCCCAACTTGCAGCCGTGATGCGTAAACAATATTAATAACGGTTTGACCGCTATCGGACCCGAAATCTCAATTTTCACGTAAAAACTTAAAGAATTTCGCACGTAATCGCGTTTCACGGCCTACCCAAGGGAGATACAGCTAAATATTACTTTAACTTTATTGTAGACCACACTATACACTAAATGTTGGTTGAAAATGTGTTTCCCACGAGAAAGGACACAGTTAAAGCTTTCACAAACTAACGGGCAAACAAAAGTTTCAACACCAATTACGTTATTACCAAATCATTTGACACAAGTAGACACAGAACTTAATATAACGACGATAACTGTAATTCCGTTATTAATATATGGTCTCCGTGTTTGAGGGCCTCCCCGTGGCGAGACTGGATACGCCATGATTGCATTAAAAGTATTGACAAACTAATAACTATAAACTATAAGTTACTAGTAACTAATTTGACACAAATATAATACGTACCGCTAAATCTCCTAACTTTCACAAGTGATGTGTAAACAATATTCAACAAGTTATTACCAAACCATTTGACAAAAGTACATAAACAGCTAAATTTGTACACGATATGAGTGAACATCATTAACCAACGATTGCTGTAATTTTGTTAATAATATATGGTCTCAGTGTTTGCCGGCCTCCCCGTGGCGAGACTGGATACGTCGTGCTTACATGACATACTAACGGGCAAACAACTGTTTTATCAACTAAAAGTTACTTGCAACTAATTAGACAGAAATACATGTACCGATAAATCTCCCAACTTGCACACGTGATACGTCAACAATATTAGTAACGGTTTGACTGCTATCGGAACCGAAATTTCAATTTTCGCGTAAAAATTACAAGAATTTCGCTCGTAATCCCGTTTAAACGGCCTAACCAAGGGAGATACAGCAAAATACTATTTGAGCTTTTTTGTAGACCACGATATGCACTAAATATTGTTTGATAATGCGATTTCCCACGAGAAAATGGGGACACGTAACTTGAAAACTAGTCCGAATTTAACCAACAACCAAATCCCTCCTGTCCCCGAATTCCGCTTATCCCCGAATTTGCAAGCGTACATCATGGAATCCTAAAACAACGGGTTGCTCTCCGGGACTGCCGACAGAAGTGAAAACTTAGTATTAATTACATTTAAATATTTTAATCATTAACAACTTTAACATCCACAGAAAGACAATCTGTCCAAGCTGCAATAATATCATCGTATTCTTTTAGCGATATCAGTAATCATACAGAATAAGTTTTGATGAATAAAAAACATAAATTTTTCGTGTTTTGTTATGTTTACCTTAATCTTATGTTCATCCCAGCTGTGGGCGTACTAGTAATTGTCCTTGCAATTTGCAAAAGGTTACGACCTGCTTCCCATTGATTTTGAGCTTGGAAGGCATGGAACTATATAAGGCCGGGAATGATATTCTTTCATCAAGTGAGCTTCAGTTGTGTGACTACTCGTATAGATGAAATAAATTACAACCGAAATTTCAATGTAATCTCCAACTAGAGGGGGTATTTGGGAAATACTGCTTCTGATACTTTTTCTGATTCTTCACAATTCATCTTTTCTTCTTTTATTTTCCTGTTCCCTCCTCTTTCTTCGCTTCTGAATATTTATTCATATTTACTGGAATTACTATCTAAAAAGGCTTATGAAATTGTAGATAGTACAAAGTTATAATACGTATACAAATGAAAAAATGAACTAAACAACGCAAAAGTTTTAAAATATTACTAATTATGTGTTTAACTATAAGGGTCGGAAAATTGAGTGACACCACCTTATATTTTAAAGTGGAAAATAAATCTCCAAAGATTGTACTTCGACAATGAGTATTTACTGCGATATTGACTGTAAATAAAAAGACGTAAAACGCGAATTCAACGATAACTGGAGAGTTAGATACTTGTTTATATATTAGTATTTGATAAGACAAAATATAACTTTTTAGTAATTTTCCTCCCTCGACCGTTTTACAGAACACAGTGACTGAACTGTGACAAAATGTGTTGCGCAGTTTCTGGTATTACTTACACTATAGCACGAAATCACTGTTTTCTGCCGCAGAACCCCCTATTTCGGAAATTGCTCCGCCAAAGGCGTGTGATATCCTATAGGCTCTCCGGATATACCAACCAAACAAAACTCCTCGTCGTAATTGACATTGGTAGTAGGCTAGGGGGCCGGCAGTAGGTTAGGGGGCCTGCCAAAACAAAACTCCTCGTCGATGTAAATAAGTTTCCTGTAAATATATGGTATCCATGTTTCCCCGTGGCGAGACTGGATATGCCATGCTTACATTTAAAGCATTGACAAACTAACGGGCAAACAACAGTTTCAACAAAATAAGTTATTACTAAAATATAAATGTAATATAATAACATTTATATTACTAATAGTAATAAGTAATAGCAAACCAGATATTACCAATATAATGAATAGTTTGTTATTACCAAACCATTTGTCACAAGTATATACTCAACTATATATACAAATTTGTACACGAAATGAGTGAACATCATTAATCGACGAAACCTGTAATTCTGTTAATAGTATATGGTCTCCGTGTTTGCCGGCCTCCCCGTGGCGAGACTGGATACGTTAAGCTTGCATTTCAAGCATTGACAAACTAACGGACAAAAAACAGTTTTATCGACTATAATTTGCTAGCAAATAATTTGACACAAGTATATGTACCACTAAATCTTTATGCGAGAACAATATTAGTTAATGTGGCAATAATATATGGTCTCAATGAGACTGAATAAACCACGCAAAAATTGTAACCATTGGAGAACTAACACGCTATCAAAAGTATGTATAATAACTTTTAATACCAATCAATACACAATTACGGACCAGTAAATATTTCTCATTGCAAACGAAATTGTTCCACTAAGAGGTATCAAATTTAACCACAGAATTTTCTAAATATTTTAAAGTATTATCCGGACTCTCTGTATTGAGACCGACTATATACAGTACTATTGTAAGAAGCATTGGACAACCACGGTGCAAAAACAAAAGTTTTGCCTCAAATTGCTATTTATCTGATTTTTTTTATTCCAACGGCCTATATGTTTCTCTTTAATTGCCCATATTTTTAACTTGAGGCGAGACATGATAAACCATCTATTATTTCCAGCTTTCTCGGCATTGCCTTACTTCTAACTTACTTATTATATTATTTTATATTTGCCTGATAATATGTGACGATAACAAATAGAGGATACTAAATTAAGACGTGTTTTTTACCAACGCTTAAATAGAATAATTTAAATCACAAATTCCTAATAAGCTGCCAACCTCGTGTAACATTAAATACATCATCCGCTAACCAACGTACGAATAAGATTTCTCACCTACAGTTATTATGGATGAACCTTATTACAACCACGAACATAATATTCAATAATTATATATATGTGACTGTCTAGGAAAAACTCAATAACGTGCGTATACAATGCCGAACTATATATGCTCATACTTACCTAGTTTTTGAAACTGCAATAGCCTTACAAGATAATTTCTCTTTCACTAAGTGATCTATGGCAAACTATTTTTAATACGTGTTAATGAATCTGCAATATATCTTTTGCCTCAATTTAGAACACAGTAATAAACATCTGGTCAAGTTAACCCCTGCTGTGCAAATTACACTTTGTCTTAGTTTCTTTATTTACAATTCTTTTGGTAAGTATTTCTTCAGATCAACTTTATTTTCTTTATTCATAAAACTACAAAAAAACAGAGCAAAATCTTGTCCCTTTATTGGCTTAATCGGTGTTAACCCTTGAAACTAAGTGCCCGCACGATATCTCGAGAACTGATTGACCTGTGTAAATGAAATTGTTACACGTTATTTACTATGACATAATCGTATCAAAAATAATTAAAGAAAAAAAATTCCGGCAAGATTATTATTTCTTTGAAAAGGTCGCCCACATTCCTCATCGAATGCTCGGACTTAACCTGTTCCCGAAATACGCTTTCCTCGAATTTGCTAACGTCCTACTTAGGGGCCTGGGGGCGTAGCCCCCAGCGAGCCGAAGGCGAGTCTAAATACTTATACAGCCGCATGTGAAACTGACTCACTCACTCACTGATATATAGATACAAATTCTAACATACTTCTAGAAGTGCTGGAAACTTGAAATTTGGCATGCAGGTACCTTTCGCCGTATAACCAACAGGAAAAGTCTGAAAACCGGGAATTTTTAATTTTAAACCCCTCAAAAAAATTAAAAACCGGTTAAAACTGGTTAAAAACTGGTGTAGTGTTTTTGCTTTCGAGCCGTCTAGCGACTAAACCGTTGGTAGTAGCTCAAATCTAATTTTTAATGGGTTTTAGCAAATTTTATGATCTACAGAATGGGCACATTATACTTCCCCGCATCTCTACCGGTCCACCCGAAACATGCTCTCAAATTCAAAAATATTGTCAAATTTTGACGATTTTCGCTTGTAGATTTTCGTTTGAGGCTCTGTAGCGTCTAAACCGTAGGTTGTAGCTCGGATCTGATGAATAATCGTTAGTGGGGAATGAAGTGTTCTACAAAAAAGGTCCAGTGACTTTTTGTCCTATCTCGTGTGGTTAAGCGTCAAAACGCGGGAATGTTTGACATTCCAGAAATTTTTTTGCTTAAAATAAAGTTTCGAGCCTGATAGTGCCCGAACGGTAGGTCGTAGCTCAAATCTGATTGACCCATCAAATTAACATATTGCGCGATCTACATAAAAGGTCCAGTGACTTTTTGCTCTACCTCCAGTGGTTCAGCCGAAAAACGTGATTATGTGCAATTTTTTTGTAATTTTTACGTGAAACTTTTGTTTTCGGGCTCGATAGCGGCGAAACCATTGGTCTGAGATCGAAATAAGACAAGCGTTGGAGTTAGGAAATGAGGTGATCTACAAAAATGTGCCAGTAACTCTTTACTCTATCTCCATTGGTTTGGCCGCAAAACGCGTTTTAAGTATTGATTTTTTAAGTTTTACGTGACATTTTTAAACTGCCCAGTGCAGTCTTTTGTCCTAAGCTCTGTACTGCCTAAATTATAGGTCGTAGCTTAAATCTGATGGCATAATCGAAAGACAAAATTAAATTTCTGACAAGAAAGGTCCAGTCACTTTTTCTTGTATCTCTAATGGTTTAGCCGCAAAATGCCTTTAAATTCCAAACTTTGTTTAAATCTGGATAATTCGATAAAATAGGAATTCTTTGACTGGATTTGGAGAACCTTTGGTATTGTACACTTATTAATTTTGCCGAAGATAAGTTCAGAAGTACTGACATACAACCCTTTTGTCATTGGCAGTCTGAATAATCCTGATTATCTCATGAAACATGATGTATCAAGTAACTTTCGTCGGGCAATGCAGAAGAGATTCTTAAACATGCATGGGTATAATTTAAAGGCACTAATGCAGTTTCAAATACAGAGTAATCTATCTGAAAACAATGCCAGATTGGTTCCTGAAGCTGCCCAAAAGTTGGAGATGGAATCCTACTTCAATGTAAGTTTTGTCATCGTGGAGCCTAGTGATAAGATGCACTTTGGATTTATCTCCAATGGGGTTCCCATTGGAGATTTGGCAGACGTTATAAATAACACTGTTGATATTAGATTCAATTACAAAACAGTCAAATGGTACAGCTCTTCAAAAGTGCAGTTTATAATGCCAACTGGTTTTGACTATGTAGTGGTAGTTTTGAGAAAGAAAGGTCGCATTCAAGGGTGGTGGGTAGTTCTTCATGTGTTCGATGTACAAATGTGGCTGTGTCTTTTGTGTTCCATGTTCATAACCTGCGTGTGTTCTACGGTCTTACAAGAGATGTCTTCACGTATAAATCACCCACAGCCAGGAATACGTCAGAAAGTACAAGACACAGTCGTCTGTATAGTTAAGTCACATCTTTCTATACCTTTATTGCGAGTCCCCCGTAGAGCTATGGCCAGACTGTTTATTATTTCCTCTTTATTGCTTAGTGTTGTGATAACTAGTTTATTCAGTGCAAAATTGTTTTATTTAATAAAATCTAAGCCGCCACGACCTGATATGACCAATCTGTTTGACTTGCAAAGTTCCGGTTTACCTGTGTATACTCCCCATAGAAATTTTTTAGACGCTTTTAATAGTTTAGACTGTAATAAATTTACCAATCTACGGGAAAGACTAAAATATAAAAGCTTCGAAAGTCTTCATTGGAATGATACTTTATCTGAAATTGTAACAAAAGATTTCGCTTTGCTGTATACCGATAAACTAATCGAAAGGAAAGTACTGATGGAGTCATCACATTTTCCTGAAGATATATACATATTAAAAGAAAATGTTGTTGGGTATCCTCTAAGTCAGTTAATGCCCATTGGAAGTGTGTACTTTGAGTATTTTAATTTATTTACAATAAATCTTTTCCAATTTGGATTTTTTACAAAATGGACAAGTGAGTCTGTATTCAATAAAATATGGGTAAGCGAAGATGTGTTACTTGCAGAATACCTTTCCAAACGAGACTTAGATCCTCTAAGCGTATCCGATATGATGCTGCCTTTCTTAGTATTGCTCGCTGGATTGACGTGTTCAGGATTAGTTTTCCTTGGTGAATTTTACATAATCTTGAAAAAGAACCATCAAATGTAAAGCATGACATTTTTGTACAAGATAATGTGGAAACCCCTCATTGCGCTTGGTTCTGAACGGATGTCTTTGCTTGCTTCCGGAGTGATAGGATTTTAAATATGGGCAAGGTTAGCGGTAGGGTCCTATGAAAAAAATCTGTCATGTCATCTTATAAGAAAGGGAGACTAGCTCTGTTCTAGCCTCCTCCAGTCCAAGCGGATAGGAGAGGTTGCTCCCTCATGTTTAGGCTAGCGACAGCGTTTAACACTTAGGGAACTCTAACTCACTCCAACAATAGTTCTCCACATTACAGCGCATAACTTTGTTAACTAGACCTGTCTATAAACCATTTTTCCTGAGTATCTCAACATTTTCGGTACGTGATAAAGTGAATCCTCCGGGTGTAGTATTTGTATTGCATCTATTTACTACAATTGGTAACAATTAAGTGATTAAATATAATAATGGTGAAATATATTTATGGGCTCTTATTCTCATAACATTCTGATTATAAACCTATTAGGAAAACTTTTGAAGAAATCAATACATGTCTTAATAAATTGAGCAATAGTCAAAAACAACTAGCTAGGTGTTACTTTTAATAACCGTTACATTTTAGCGCTATTAAACCTAATTTCTATTCTAATATTAAAGTCTAAATGAAATATTATATAAGAACTTAAAAAAGCCAGAAATAACTAACCTGTAAAGTTTTCGCTTCACACCTCATCGGAAATTTCAATTCTTAAAATTCGACAAAATGTTCTAAATTCTAGACTCATCTCAAGTTAACAGATGTTAAACCTTAGATATCTACCTCTCATCGGACAGGAATATTTTAGAGTTTATTTAATCATGTATGACAGAGATTTTCCATTTTACAATACAATCCCAAAACATCGCAATACGAATAAAGAATTAGTTTGATTAGTGTAATGGATGGAAGAGAGACTTAAAAAATAAAGCGAATATGCCAGAATACTGCTGACATAAGTGTGAAAATCACACTACAGTTCATCACGGCCTTCAACCATTCAAGATGGAACACTTACATCATGGAACATGTAATACCAGCTGGTGAGTGGAATGTTTGCCGATGTAGGCAGCACACATCGTGCATCCCCATCGTGAGTTGGGGTGTAGTTATGTTTAAAATTTTGTATTTGATAGTTTTAAATTGTTATTATGGATTGTTATTGTTATTGTTATCGTTATTAGTTATAAAAAGTAATTTCATTCTAGAGTAGACTTTTCCTTGGAGTATTGCACTATATAGTAGCCGTATAAAAAATTGTATTAAAGATGCTTGTTTTTTCAGAATCCCGCACGTGCTGTGTCAGGCACATGGGATCATGTATCAAATAAAAGAAAAATTATGGTTGCCTGTAAAGTCGGTTTTACGGGCGAAGATTTTACGTGACAACGTCTTTTTCTCGGTAGAATATTTATTGATATGAATATTATTAAATTGCACAATAGGAACAAGGAATTGAATGAAAATAAGAATTGCACAAATTTTAACTATAGAAATATATTTTGTTTACTAAAACATTGTACATAATTTGAAATTAATTAAAATTTGTTATTGTAAATGGTAAAGTTGAATAAAACATTTACTAAAATTGGAATTTGAAATTCTTGCTAAACACAGTTAAATTCTAACTCCGCGCGTGGTGATTGGTCGGTTTAGTTCGTTTGTTTGGTCGCACTGTTATGACAGGTTAGAGGTTATAATTTGTTATTTTAAATGTTTGACTAGCAATACGCGCTGTTTCTTCTCAATCGACTGAATTACGATTGATTGCAGAGTGATTTAAACTAATAATTTACTTAACACTATCAACATTTGTCAATAGTATGACATAACCTATAAACTCAGTTTCTCAACTTTTGTGTCAATCTAACAATTAATCAATCAATCATAGTTTACGATAATGAAATATCAGTGTACAATTATTTACCTTTATTGTTGTAGTTGTTGTAAATGACGAATCTAAGCACTCCACATTTTCACGAATAAACATAGTTATCTGCTTTATCCCGTGCGGCGGACCCACAGTTATCTGCTTTATCCCGTGCGGATCCCGTGCGGCGGACCCACTGGACGGGCATCGTAACGTTACCGGGCGTTACACTTTTTCATGAGTGACTCCGAGCCGCAACCTAATTTAAGACGTTGTCACGTCAAAAACTGTTAATAAATAAACATATTTGAACTTTGAACTGTGAACATCACCGTAATAATGTTTCTTTGTACTCTTCTTTTTATTGTAATAAAAGTTTGTTCAATCTCCTTAACCATACTTTTATTGCTATATATAACTACCTGATGACGTTCCTGTTGGAGGCTTTCCTCACTTTGGCCCTGCATAGTGTGAAGGAACAGGAGGGGAAGATCGGTATCTAAATACTTATACAGCCGCATGTGAAACTGACTCACTCACTCACTGATATATAGATACAAATTCTAACATACTTCTAGAAGTGCTGGAAACTTGAAATTTGGCATGCAGGTACCTTTCGCCGTATAACCAACAGGAAAAGTCTGAAAACCGGGAATTTTTAATTTTAAACCCCTCAAAAAAATTAAAAACCGGTTAAAACTGGTTAAAAACTGGTGTAGTTTTTTGCTTTCGAGCCGTCTAGCGACTAAACCGTTGGTAGTAGCTCAAATCTAATTTTTAAGGGGTTTTAGCAAATTTTATGATCTACAGAATGGGCACATTATACTTCCCCGCATCTCTACCGGTCCACCCGAAACATGCTCTCAAATTCAAAAATATTGTCAAATTTTGACGATTTTCGCTTGTAGATTTTCGTTTGAGGCTCTGTAGCGTCTAAACCGTAGGTTGTAGCTCGGATCTGATGAATAATCGTTAGTGGGGAATGAAGTGTTCTACAAAAAAGGTCCAGTGACTTTTTGTCCTATCTCGTGTGGTTAAGCGTCAAAACGCGGGAATGTTTGACATTCCAGAAATTTTTTTGCTTAAAATAAAGTTTCGAGCCTGATAGTGCCCGAACGGTAGGTCGTAGCTCAAATCTGATTGACCCATCAAATTAACATATTGCGCGATCTACATAAAAGGTCCAGTGACTTTTTGCTCTACCTCCAGTGGTTCAGCCGAAAAACGTGATTATGTGCAATTTTTTTGTAATTTTTACGTGAAACTTTTGTTTTCGGGCTCGATAGCGGCGAAACCATTGGTCTGAGATCGAAATAAGACAAGCGTTGGAGTTAGGAAATGAGGTGATCTACAAAAATGTGCCAGTAACTCTTTACTCTATCTCCATTGGTTTGGCCGCAAAACGCGTTTTAAGTATTGATTTTTTAAGTTTTACGTGACATTTTTAAACTGCCCAGTGCAGTCTTTTGTCCTAAGCTCTGTACTGCCTAAATTATAGGTCGTAGCTTAAATCTGATGGCATAATCGAAAGACAAAATTAAATTTCTGACAAGAAAGGTCCAGTCACTTTTTCTTGTATCTCTAATGGTTTAGCCGCAAAATGCCTTTAAATTCCAAACTTTGTTTAAATCTGGATAATTCGATAAAATAGGAATTCTTTGACTGGATTTGGAGAACCTTTGGTATTGTACACTTATTAATTTTGCCGAAGATAAGTTCAGAAGTACTGACATACAACCCTTTTGTCATTGGCAGTCTGAATAATCCTGATTATCTCATGAAACATGATGTATCAAGTAACTTTCGTCGGGCAATGCAGAAGAGATTCTTAAACATGCATGGGTATAATTTAAAGGCACTAATGCAGTTTCAAATACAGAGTAATCTATCTGAAAACAATGCCAGATTGGTTCCTGAAGCTGCCCAAAAGTTGGAGATGGAATCCTACTTCAATGTAAGTTTTGTCATCGTGGAGCCTAGTGATAAGATGCACTTTGGATTTATCTCCAATGGGGTTCCCATTGGAGATTTGGCAGACGTTATAAATAACACTGTTGATATTAGATTCAATTACAAAACAGTCAAATGGTACAGCTCTTCAAAAGTGCAGTTTATAATGCCAACTGGTTTTGACTATGTAGTGGTAGTTTTGAGAAAGAAAGGTCGCATTCAAGGGTGGTGGGTAGTTCTTCATGTGTTCGATGTACAAATGTGGCTGTGTCTTTTGTGTTCCATGTTCATAACCTGCGTGTGTTCTACGGTCTTACAAGAGATGTCTTCACGTATAAATCACCCACAGCCAGGAATACGTCAGAAAGTACAAGACACAGTCGTCTGTATAGTTAAGTCACATCTTTCTATACCTTTATTGCGAGTCCCCCGTAGAGCTATGGCCAGACTGTTTATTATTTCCTCTTTATTGCTTAGTGTTGTGATAACTAGTTTATTCAGTGCAAAATTGTTTTATTTAATAAAATCTAAGCCGCCACGACCTGATATGACCAATCTGTTTGACTTGCAAAGTTCCGGTTTACCTGTGTATACTCCCCATAGAAATTTTTTAGACGCTTTTAATAGTTTAGACTGTAATAAATTTACCAATCTACGGGAAAGACTAAAATATAAAAGCTTCGAAAGTCTTCATTGGAATGATACTTTATCTGAAATTGTAACAAAAGATTTCGCTTTGCTGTATACCGATAAACTAATCGAAAGGAAAGTACTGATGGAGTCATCACATTTTCCTGAAGATATATACATATTAAAAGAAAATGTTGTTGGGTATCCTCTAAGTCAGTTAATGCCCATTGGAAGTGTGTACTTTGAGTATTTTAATTTATTTACAATAAATCTTTTCCAATTTGGATTTTTTACAAAATGGACAAGTGAGTCTGTATTCAATAAAATATGGGTAAGCGAAGATGTGTTACTTGCAGAATACCTTTCCAAACGAGACTTAGATCCTCTAAGCGTATCCGATATGATGCTGCCTTTCTTAGTATTGCTCGCTGGATTGACGTGTTCAGGATTAGTTTTCCTTGGTGAATTTTACATAATCTTGAAAAAGAACCATCAAATGTAAAGCATGACATTTTTGTACAAGATAATGTGGAAACCCCTCATTGCGCTTGGTTCTGAACGGATGTCTTTGCTTGCTTCCGGAGTGATAGGATTTTAAATATGGGCAAGGTTAGCGGTAGGGTCCTATGAAAAAAATCTGTCATGTCATCTTATAAGAAAGGGAGACTAGCTCTGTTCTAGCCTCCTCCAGTCCAAGCGGATAGGAGAGGTTGCTCCCTCATGTTTAGGCTAGCGACAGCGTTTAACACTTAGGGAACTCTAACTCACTCCAACAATAGTTCTCCACATTACAGCGCATAACTTTGTTAACTAGACCTGTCTATAAACCATTTTTCCTGAGTATCTCAACATTTTCGGTACGTGATAAAGTGAATCCTCCGGGTGTAGTATTTGTATTGCATCTATTTACTACAATTGGTAACAATTAAGTGATTAAATATAATAATGGTGAAATATATTTATGGGCTCTTATTCTCATAACATTCTGATTATAAACCTATTAGGAAAACTTTTGAAGAAATCAATACATGTCTTAATAAATTGAGCAATAGTCAAAAACAACTAGCTAGGTGTTACTTTTAATAACCGTTACATTTTAGCGCTATTAAACCTAATTTCTATTCTAATATTAAAGTCTAAATGAAATATTATATAAGAACTTAAAAAAGCCAGAAATAACTAACCTGTAAAGTTTTCGCTTCACACCTCATCGGAAATTTCAATTCTTAAAATTCGACAAAATGTTCTAAATTCTAGACTCATCTCAAGTTAACAGATGTTAAACCTTAGATATCTACCTCTCATCGGACAGGAATATTTTAGAGTTTATTTAATCATGTATGACAGAGATTTTCCATTTTACAATACAATCCCAAAACATCGCAATACGAATAAAGAATTAGTTTGATTAGTGTAATGGATGGAAGAGAGACTTAAAAAATAAAGCGAATATGCCAGAATACTGCTGACATAAGTGTGAAAATCACACTACAGTTCATCACGGCCTTCAACCATTCAAGATGGAACACTTACATCATGGAACATGTAATACCAGCTGGTGAGTGGAATGTTTGCCGATGTAGGCAGCACACATCGTGCATCCCCATCGTGAGTTGGGGTGTAGTTATGTTTAAAATTTTGTATTTGATAGTTTTAAATTGTTATTATGGATTGTTATTGTTATTGTTATCGTTATTAGTTATAAAAAGTAATTTCATTCTAGAGTAGACTTTTCCTTGGAGTATTGCACTAATATAGTAGCCGTATAAAAAATTGTATTAAAGATGCTTGTTTTTTCAGAATCCCGCACGTGCTGTGTCAGGCACATGGGATCATGTATCAAATAAAAGAAAAATTATGGTTGCCTGTAAAGTCGGTTTTACGGGCGAAGATTTTACGTGACAACGTCTTTTTCTCGGTAGAATATTTATTGATATGAATATTATTAAATTGCACAATAGGAACAAGGAATTGAATGAAAATAAGAATTGCACAAATTTTAACTATAGAAATATATTTTGTTTACTAAAACATTGTACATAATTTGAAATTAATTAAAATTTGTTATTGTAAATGGTAAAGTTGAATAAAACATTTACTAAAATTGGAATTTGAAATTCTTGCTAAACACAGTTAAATTCTAACTCCGCGCGTGGTGATTGGTCGGTTTAGTTCGTTTGTTTGGTCGCACTGTTATGACAGGTTAGAGGTTATAATTTGTTATTTTAAATGTTTGACTAGCAATACGCGCTGTTTCTTCTCAATCGACTGAATTACGATTGATTGCAGAGTGATTTAAACTAATAATTTACTTAACACTATCAACATTTGTCAATAGTATGACATAACCTATAAACTCAGTTTCTCAACTTTTGTGTCAATCTAACAATTAATCAATCAATCATAGTTTACGATAATGAAATATCAGTGTACAATTATTTACCTTTATTGTTGTAGTTGTTGTAAATGACGAATCTAAGCACTCCACATTTTCACGAATAAACATAGTTATCTGCTTTATCCCGTGCGGCGGACCCACAGTTATCTGCTTTATCCCGTGCGGATCCCGTGCGGCGGACCCACTGGACGGGCATCGTAACGTTACCGGGCGTTACACTTTTTCATGAGTGACTCCGAGCCGCAACCTAATTTAAGACGTTGTCACGTCAAAAACTGTTAATAAATAAACATATTTGAACTTTGAACTGTGAACATCACCGTAATAATGTTTCTTTGTACTCTTCTTTTTATTGTAATAAAAGTTTGTTCAATCTCCTTAACCATACTTTTATTGCTATATATAACTACCTGATGACGTTCCTGTTGGAGGCTTTCCTCACTTTGGCCCTGCATAGTGTGAAGGAACAGGAGGGGAAGATCGGTATCTAAATACTTATACAGCCGCATGTGAAACTGACTCACTCACTCACTGATATATAGATACAAATTCTAACATACTTCTAGAAGTGCTGGAAACTTGAAATTTGGCATGCAGGTACCTTTCGCCGTATAACCAACAGGAAAAGTCTGAAAACCGGGAATTTTTAATTTTAAACCCCTCAAAAAAATTAAAAACCGGTTAAAACTGGTTAAAAACTGGTGTAGTTTTTTGCTTTCGAGCCGTCTAGCGACTAAACCGTTGGTAGTAGCTCAAATCTAATTTTTAAGGGGTTTTAGCAAATTTTATGATCTACAGAATGGGCACATTATACTTCCCCGCATCTCTACCGGTCCACCCGAAACATGCTCTCAAATTCAAAAATATTGTCAAATTTTGACGATTTTCGCTTGTAGATTTTCGTTTGAGGCTCTGTAGCGTCTAAACCGTAGGTTGTAGCTCGGATCTGATGAATAATCGTTAGTGGGGAATGAAGTGTTCTACAAAAAAGGTCCAGTGACTTTTTGTCCTATCTCGTGTGGTTAAGCGTCAAAACGCGGGAATGTTTGACATTCCAGAAATTTTTTTGCTTAAAATAAAGTTTCGAGCCTGATAGTGCCCGAACGGTAGGTCGTAGCTCAAATCTGATTGACCCATCAAATTAACATATTGCGCGATCTACATAAAAGGTCCAGTGACTTTTTGCTCTACCTCCAGTGGTTCAGCCGAAAAAACGTGATTATGTGCAATTTTTTTGTAATTTTTACGTGAAACTTTTGTTTTCGGGCTCGATAGCGGCGAAACCATTGGTCTGAGATCGAAATAAGACAAGCGTTGGAGTTAGGAAATGAGGTGATCTACAAAAATGTGCCAGTAACTCTTTACTCTATCTCCATTGGTTTGGCCGCAAAACGCGTTTTAAGTATTGATTTTTTAAGTTTTACGTGACATTTTTAAACTGCCCAGTGCAGTCTTTTGTCCTAAGCTCTGTACTGCCTAAATTATAGGTCGTAGCTTAAATCTGATGGCATAATCGAAAGACAAAATTAAATTTCTGACAAGAAAGGTCCAGTCACTTTTTCTTGTATCTCTAATGGTTTAGCCGCAAAATGCCTTTAAATTCCAAACTTTGTTTAAATCTGGATAATTCGATAAAATAGGAATTCTTTGACTGGATTTGGAGAACCTTTGGTATTGTACACTTATTAATTTTGCCGAAGATAAGTTCAGAAGTACTGACATACAACCCTTTTGTCATTGGCAGTCTGAATAATCCTGATTATCTCATGAAACATGATGTATCAAGTAACTTTCGTCGGGCAATGCAGAAGAGATTCTTAAACATGCATGGGTATAATTTAAAGGCACTAATGCAGTTTCAAATACAGAGTAATCTATCTGAAAACAATGCCAGATTGGTTCCTGAAGCTGCCCAAAAGTTGGAGATGGAATCCTACTTCAATGTAAGTTTTGTCATCGTGGAGCCTAGTGATAAGATGCACTTTGGATTTATCTCCAATGGGGTTCCCATTGGAGATTTGGCAGACGTTATAAATAACACTGTTGATATTAGATTCAATTACAAAACAGTCAAATGGTACAGCTCTTCAAAAGTGCAGTTTATAATGCCAACTGGTTTTGACTATGTAGTGGTAGTTTTGAGAAAGAAAGGTCGCATTCAAGGGTGGTGGGTAGTTCTTCATGTGTTCGATGTACAAATGTGGCTGTGTCTTTTGTGTTCCATGTTCATAACCTGCGTGTGTTCTACGGTCTTACAAGAGATGTCTTCACGTATAAATCACCCACAGCCAGGAATACGTCAGAAAGTACAAGACACAGTCGTCTGTATAGTTAAGTCACATCTTTCTATACCTTTATTGCGAGTCCCCCGTAGAGCTATGGCCAGACTGTTTATTATTTCCTCTTTATTGCTTAGTGTTGTGATAACTAGTTTATTCAGTGCAAAATTGTTTTATTTAATAAAATCTAAGCCGCCACGACCTGATATGACCAATCTGTTTGACTTGCAAAGTTCCGGTTTACCTGTGTATACTCCCCATAGAAATTTTTTAGACGCTTTTAATAGTTTAGACTGTAATAAATTTACCAATCTACGGGAAAGACTAAAATATAAAAGCTTCGAAAGTCTTCATTGGAATGATACTTTATCTGAAATTGTAACAAAAGATTTCGCTTTGCTGTATACCGATAAACTAATCGAAAGGAAAGTACTGATGGAGTCATCACATTTTCCTGAAGATATATACATATTAAAAGAAAATGTTGTTGGGTATCCTCTAAGTCAGTTAATGCCCATTGGAAGTGTGTACTTTGAGTATTTTAATTTATTTACAATAAATCTTTTCCAATTTGGATTTTTTACAAAATGGACAAGTGAGTCTGTATTCAATAAAATATGGGTAAGCGAAGATGTGTTACTTGCAGAATACCTTTCCAAACGAGACTTAGATCCTCTAAGCGTATCCGATATGATGCTGCCTTTCTTAGTATTGCTCGCTGGATTGACGTGTTCAGGATTAGTTTTCCTTGGTGAATTTTACATAATCTTGAAAAAGAACCATCAAATGTAAAGCATGACATTTTTGTACAAGATAATGTGGAAACCCCTCATTGCGCTTGGTTCTGAACGGATGTCTTTGCTTGCTTCCGGAGTGATAGGATTTTAAATATGGGCAAGGTTAGCGGTAGGGTCCTATGAAAAAAATCTGTCATGTCATCTTATAAGAAAGGGAGACTAGCTCTGTTCTAGCCTCCTCCAGTCCAAGCGGATAGGAGAGGTTGCTCCCTCATGTTTAGGCTAGCGACAGCGTTTAACACTTAGGGAACTCTAACTCACTCCAACAATAGTTCTCCACATTACAGCGCATAACTTTGTTAACTAGACCTGTCTATAAACCATTTTTCCTGAGTATCTCAACATTTTCGGTACGTGATAAAGTGAATCCTCCGGGTGTAGTATTTGTATTGCATCTATTTACTACAATTGGTAACAATTAAGTGATTAAATATAATAATGGTGAAATATATTTATGGGCTCTTATTCTCATAACATTCTGATTATAAACCTATTAGGAAAACTTTTGAAGAAATCAATACATGTCTTAATAAATTGAGCAATAGTCAAAAACAACTAGCTAGGTGTTACTTTTAATAACCGTTACATTTTAGCGCTATTAAACCTAATTTCTATTCTAATATTAAAGTCTAAATGAAATATTATATAAGAACTTAAAAAAGCCAGAAATAACTAACCTGTAAAGTTTTCGCTTCACACCTCATCGGAAATTTCAATTCTTAAAATTCGACAAAATGTTCTAAATTCTAGACTCATCTCAAGTTAACAGATGTTAAACCTTAGATATCTACCTCTCATCGGACAGGAATATTTTAGAGTTTATTTAATCATGTATGACAGAGATTTTCCATTTTACAATACAATCCCAAAACATCGCAATACGAATAAAGAATTAGTTTGATTAGTGTAATGGATGGAAGAGAGACTTAAAAAATAAAGCGAATATGCCAGAATACTGCTGACATAAGTGTGAAAATCACACTACAGTTCATCACGGCCTTCAACCATTCAAGATGGAACACTTACATCATGGAACATGTAATACCAGCTGGTGAGTGGAATGTTTGCCGATGTAGGCAGCACACATCGTGCATCCCCATCGTGAGTTGGGGTGTAGTTATGTTTAAAATTTTGTATTTGATAGTTTTAAATTGTTATTATGGATTGTTATTGTTATTGTTATCGTTATTAGTTATAAAAAGTAATTTCATTCTAGAGTAGACTTTTCCTTGGAGTATTGCACTAATATAGTAGCCGTATAAAAAATTGTATTAAAGATGCTTGTTTTTTCAGAATCCCGCACGTGCTGTGTCAGGCACATGGGATCATGTATCAAATAAAAGAAAAATTATGGTTGCCTGTAAAGTCGGTTTTACGGGCGAAGATTTTACGTGACAACGTCTTTTTCTCGGTAGAATATTTATTGATATGAATATTATTAAATTGCACAATAGGAACAAGGAATTGAATGAAAATAAGAATTGCACAAATTTTAACTATAGAAATATATTTTGTTTACTAAAACATTGTACATAATTTGAAATTAATTAAAATTTGTTATTGTAAATGGTAAAGTTGAATAAAACATTTACTAAAATTGGAATTTGAAATTCTTGCTAAACACAGTTAAATTCTAACTCCGCGCGTGGTGATTGGTCGGTTTAGTTCGTTTGTTTGGTCGCACTGTTATGACAGGTTAGAGGTTATAATTTGTTATTTTAAATGTTTGACTAGCAATACGCGCTGTTTCTTCTCAATCGACTGAATTACGATTGATTGCAGAGTGATTTAAACTAATAATTTACTTAACACTATCAACATTTGTCAATAGTATGACATAACCTATAAACTCAGTTTCTCAACTTTTGTGTCAATCTAACAATTAATCAATCAATCATAGTTTACGATAATGAAATATCAGTGTACAATTATTTACCTTTATTGTTGTAGTTGTTGTAAATGACGAATCTAAGCACTCCACATTTTCACGAATAAACATAGTTATCTGCTTTATCCCGTGCGGCGGACCCACAGTTATCTGCTTTATCCCGTGCGGATCCCGTGCGGCGGACCCACTGGACGGGCATCGTAACGTTACCGGGCGTTACACTTTTTCATGAGTGACTCCGAGCCGCAACCTAATTTAAGACGTTGTCACGTCAAAAACTGTTAATAAATAAACATATTTGAACTTTGAACTGTGAACATCACCGTAATAATGTTTCTTTGTACTCTTCTTTTTATTGTAATAAAAGTTTGTTCAATCTCCTTAACCATACTTTTATTGCTATATATAACTACCTGATGACGTTCCTGTTGGAGGCTTTCCTCACTTTGGCCCTGCATAGTGTGAAGGAACAGGAGGGGAAGATCGGTATCTAAATACTTATACAGCCGCATGTGAAACTGACTCACTCACTCACTGATATATAGATACAAATTCTAACATACTTCTAGAAGTGCTGGAAACTTGAAATTTGGCATGCAGGTACCTTTCGCCGTATAACCAACAGGAAAAGTCTGAAAACCGGGAATTTTTAATTTTAAACCCCTCAAAAAAATTAAAAACCGGTTAAAACTGGTTAAAAACTGGTGTAGTTTTTTGCTTTCGAGCCGTCTAGCGACTAAACCGTTGGTAGTAGCTCAAATCTAATTTTTAAGGGGTTTTAGCAAATTTTATGATCTACAGAATGGGCACATTATACTTCCCCGCATCTCTACCGGTCCACCCGAAACATGCTCTCAAATTCAAAAATATTGTCAAATTTTGACGATTTTCGCTTGTAGATTTTCGTTTGAGGCTCTGTAGCGTCTAAACCGTAGGTTGTAGCTCGGATCTGATGAATAATCGTTAGTGGGGAATGAAGTGTTCTACAAAAAAGGTCCAGTGACTTTTTGTCCTATCTCGTGTGGTTAAGCGTCAAAACGCGGGAATGTTTGACATTCCAGAAATTTTTTTGCTTAAAATAAAGTTTCGAGCCTGATAGTGCCCGAACGGTAGGTCGTAGCTCAAATCTGATTGACCCATCAAATTAACATATTGCGCGATCTACATAAAAGGTCCAGTGACTTTTTGCTCTACCTCCAGTGGTTCAGCCGAAAAACGTGATTATGTGCAATTTTTTTGTAATTTTTACGTGAAACTTTTGTTTTCGGGCTCGATAGCGGCGAAACCATTGGTCTGAGATCGAAATAAGACAAGCGTTGGAGTTAGGAAATGAGGTGATCTACAAAAATGTGCCAGTAACTCTTTACTCTATCTCCATTGGTTTGGCCGCAAAACGCGTTTTAAGTATTGATTTTTTAAGTTTTACGTGACATTTTTAAACTGCCCAGTGCAGTCTTTTGTCCTAAGCTCTGTACTGCCTAAATTATAGGTCGTAGCTTAAATCTGATGGCATAATCGAAAGACAAAATTAAATTTCTGACAAGAAAGGTCCAGTCACTTTTTCTTGTATCTCTAATGGTTTAGCCGCAAAATGCCTTTAAATTCCAAACTTTGTTTAAATCTGGATAATTCGATAAAATAGGAATTCTTTGACTGGATTTGGAGAACCTTTGGTATTGTACACTTATTAATTTTGCCGAAGATAAGTTCAGAAGTACTGACATACAACCCTTTTGTCATTGGCAGTCTGAATAATCCTGATTATCTCATGAAACATGATGTATCAAGTAACTTTCGTCGGGCAATGCAGAAGAGATTCTTAAACATGCATGGGTATAATTTAAAGGCACTAATGCAGTTTCAAATACAGAGTAATCTATCTGAAAACAATGCCAGATTGGTTCCTGAAGCTGCCCAAAAGTTGGAGATGGAATCCTACTTCAATGTAAGTTTTGTCATCGTGGAGCCTAGTGATAAGATGCACTTTGGATTTATCTCCAATGGGGTTCCCATTGGAGATTTGGCAGACGTTATAAATAACACTGTTGATATTAGATTCAATTACAAAACAGTCAAATGGTACAGCTCTTCAAAAGTGCAGTTTATAATGCCAACTGGTTTTGACTATGTAGTGGTAGTTTTGAGAAAGAAAGGTCGCATTCAAGGGTGGTGGGTAGTTCTTCATGTGTTCGATGTACAAATGTGGCTGTGTCTTTTGTGTTCCATGTTCATAACCTGCGTGTGTTCTACGGTCTTACAAGAGATGTCTTCACGTATAAATCACCCACAGCCAGGAATACGTCAGAAAGTACAAGACACAGTCGTCTGTATAGTTAAGTCACATCTTTCTATACCTTTATTGCGAGTCCCCCGTAGAGCTATGGCCAGACTGTTTATTATTTCCTCTTTATTGCTTAGTGTTGTGATAACTAGTTTATTCAGTGCAAAATTGTTTTATTTAATAAAATCTAAGCCGCCACGACCTGATATGACCAATCTGTTTGACTTGCAAAGTTCCGGTTTACCTGTGTATACTCCCCATAGAAATTTTTTAGACGCTTTTAATAGTTTAGACTGTAATAAATTTACCAATCTACGGGAAAGACTAAAATATAAAAGCTTCGAAAGTCTTCATTGGAATGATACTTTATCTGAAATTGTAACAAAAGATTTCGCTTTGCTGTATACCGATAAACTAATCGAAAGGAAAGTACTGATGGAGTCATCACATTTTCCTGAAGATATATACATATTAAAAGAAAATGTTGTTGGGTATCCTCTAAGTCAGTTAATGCCCATTGGAAGTGTGTACTTTGAGTATTTTAATTTATTTACAATAAATCTTTTCCAATTTGGATTTTTTACAAAATGGACAAGTGAGTCTGTATTCAATAAAATATGGGTAAGCGAAGATGTGTTACTTGCAGAATACCTTTCCAAACGAGACTTAGATCCTCTAAGCGTATCCGATATGATGCTGCCTTTCTTAGTATTGCTCGCTGGATTGACGTGTTCAGGATTAGTTTTCCTTGGTGAATTTTACATAATCTTGAAAAAGAACCATCAAATGTAAAGCATGACATTTTTGTACAAGATAATGTGGAAACCCCTCATTGCGCTTGGTTCTGAACGGATGTCTTTGCTTGCTTCCGGAGTGATAGGATTTTAAATATGGGCAAGGTTAGCGGTAGGGTCCTATGAAAAAAATCTGTCATGTCATCTTATAAGAAAGGGAGACTAGCTCTGTTCTAGCCTCCTCCAGTCCAAGCGGATAGGAGAGGTTGCTCCCTCATGTTTAGGCTAGCGACAGCGTTTAACACTTAGGGAACTCTAACTCACTCCAACAATAGTTCTCCACATTACAGCGCATAACTTTGTTAACTAGACCTGTCTATAAACCATTTTTCCTGAGTATCTCAACATTTTCGGTACGTGATAAAGTGAATCCTCCGGGTGTAGTATTTGTATTGCATCTATTTACTACAATTGGTAACAATTAAGTGATTAAATATAATAATGGTGAAATATATTTATGGGCTCTTATTCTCATAACATTCTGATTATAAACCTATTAGGAAAACTTTTGAAGAAATCAATACATGTCTTAATAAATTGAGCAATAGTCAAAAACAACTAGCTAGGTGTTACTTTTAATAACCGTTACATTTTAGCGCTATTAAACCTAATTTCTATTCTAATATTAAAGTCTAAATGAAATATTATATAAGAACTTAAAAAAGCCAGAAATAACTAACCTGTAAAGTTTTCGCTTCACACCTCATCGGAAATTTCAATTCTTAAAATTCGACAAAATGTTCTAAATTCTAGACTCATCTCAAGTTAACAGATGTTAAACCTTAGATATCTACCTCTCATCGGACAGGAATATTTTAGAGTTTATTTAATCATGTATGACAGAGATTTTCCATTTTACAATACAATCCCAAAACATCGCAATACGAATAAAGAATTAGTTTGATTAGTGTAATGGATGGAAGAGAGACTTAAAAAATAAAGCGAATATGCCAGAATACTGCTGACATAAGTGTGAAAATCACACTACAGTTCATCACGGCCTTCAACCATTCAAGATGGAACACTTACATCATGGAACATGTAATACCAGCTGGTGAGTGGAATGTTTGCCGATGTAGGCAGCACACATCGTGCATCCCCATCGTGAGTTGGGGTGTAGTTATGTTTAAAATTTTGTATTTGATAGTTTTAAATTGTTATTATGGATTGTTATTGTTATTGTTATCGTTATTAGTTATAAAAAGTAATTTCATTCTAGAGTAGACTTTTCCTTGGAGTATTGCACTAATATAGTAGCCGTATAAAAAATTGTATTAAAGATGCTTGTTTTTTCAGAATCCCGCACGTGCTGTGTCAGGCACATGGGATCATGTATCAAATAAAAGAAAAATTATGGTTGCCTGTAAAGTCGGTTTTACGGGCGAAGATTTTACGTGACAACGTCTTTTTCTCGGTAGAATATTTATTGATATGAATATTATTAAATTGCACAATAGGAACAAGGAATTGAATGAAAATAAGAATTGCACAAATTTTAACTATAGAAATATATTTTGTTTACTAAAACATTGTACATAATTTGAAATTAATTAAAATTTGTTATTGTAAATGGTAAAGTTGAATAAAACATTTACTAAAATTGGAATTTGAAATTCTTGCTAAACACAGTTAAATTCTAACTCCGCGCGTGGTGATTGGTCGGTTTAGTTCGTTTGTTTGGTCGCACTGTTATGACAGGTTAGAGGTTATAATTTGTTATTTTAAATGTTTGACTAGCAATACGCGCTGTTTCTTCTCAATCGACTGAATTACGATTGATTGCAGAGTGATTTAAACTAATAATTTACTTAACACTATCAACATTTGTCAATAGTATGACATAACCTATAAACTCAGTTTCTCAACTTTTGTGTCAATCTAACAATTAATCAATCAATCATAGTTTACGATAATGAAATATCAGTGTACAATTATTTACCTTTATTGTTGTAGTTGTTGTAAATGACGAATCTAAGCACTCCACATTTTCACGAATAAACATAGTTATCTGCTTTATCCCGTGCGGCGGACCCACAGTTATCTGCTTTATCCCGTGCGGATCCCGTGCGGCGGACCCACTGGACGGGCATCGTAACGTTACCGGGCGTTACACTTTTTCATGAGTGACTCCGAGCCGCAACCTAATTTAAGACGTTGTCACGTCAAAAACTGTTAATAAATAAACATATTTGAACTTTGAACTGTGAACATCACCGTAATAATGTTTCTTTGTACTCTTCTTTTTATTGTAATAAAAGTTTGTTCAATCTCCTTAACCATACTTTTATTGCTATATATAACTACCTGATGACGTTCCTGTTGGAGGCTTTCCTCACTTTGGCCCTGCATAGTGTGAAGGAACAGGAGGGGAAGATCGGTATCTAAATACTTATACAGCCGCATGTGAAACTGACTCACTCACTCACTGATATATAGATACAAATTCTAACATACTTCTAGAAGTGCTGGAAACTTGAAATTTGGCATGCAGGTACCTTTCGCCGTATAACCAACAGGAAAAGTCTGAAAACCGGGAATTTTTAATTTTAAACCCCTCAAAAAAATTAAAAACCGGTTAAAACTGGTTAAAAACTGGTGTAGTTTTTTGCTTTCGAGCCGTCTAGCGACTAAACCGTTGGTAGTAGCTCAAATCTAATTTTTAAGGGGTTTTAGCAAATTTTATGATCTACAGAATGGGCACATTATACTTCCCCGCATCTCTACCGGTCCACCCGAAACATGCTCTCAAATTCAAAAATATTGTCAAATTTTGACGATTTTCGCTTGTAGATTTTCGTTTGAGGCTCTGTAGCGTCTAAACCGTAGGTTGTAGCTCGGATCTGATGAATAATCGTTAGTGGGGAATGAAGTGTTCTACAAAAAAGGTCCAGTGACTTTTTGTCCTATCTCGTGTGGTTAAGCGTCAAAACGCGGGAATGTTTGACATTCCAGAAATTTTTTTGCTTAAAATAAAGTTTCGAGCCTGATAGTGCCCGAACGGTAGGTCGTAGCTCAAATCTGATTGACCCATCAAATTAACATATTGCGCGATCTACATAAAAGGTCCAGTGACTTTTTGCTCTACCTCCAGTGGTTCAGCCGAAAAAACGTGATTATGTGCAATTTTTTTGTAATTTTTACGTGAAACTTTTGTTTTCGGGCTCGATAGCGGCGAAACCATTGGTCTGAGATCGAAATAAGACAAGCGTTGGAGTTAGGAAATGAGGTGATCTACAAAAATGTGCCAGTAACTCTTTACTCTATCTCCATTGGTTTGGCCGCAAAACGCGTTTTAAGTATTGATTTTTTAAGTTTTACGTGACATTTTTAAACTGCCCAGTGCAGTCTTTTGTCCTAAGCTCTGTACTGCCTAAATTATAGGTCGTAGCTTAAATCTGATGGCATAATCGAAAGACAAAATTAAATTTCTGACAAGAAAGGTCCAGTCACTTTTTCTTGTATCTCTAATGGTTTAGCCGCAAAATGCCTTTAAATTCCAAACTTTGTTTAAATCTGGATAATTCGATAAAATAGGAATTCTTTGACTGGATTTGGAGAACCTTTGGTATTGTACACTTATTAATTTTGCCGAAGATAAGTTCAGAAGTACTGACATACAACCCTTTTGTCATTGGCAGTCTGAATAATCCTGATTATCTCATGAAACATGATGTATCAAGTAACTTTCGTCGGGCAATGCAGAAGAGATTCTTAAACATGCATGGGTATAATTTAAAGGCACTAATGCAGTTTCAAATACAGAGTAATCTATCTGAAAACAATGCCAGATTGGTTCCTGAAGCTGCCCAAAAGTTGGAGATGGAATCCTACTTCAATGTAAGTTTTGTCATCGTGGAGCCTAGTGATAAGATGCACTTTGGATTTATCTCCAATGGGGTTCCCATTGGAGATTTGGCAGACGTTATAAATAACACTGTTGATATTAGATTCAATTACAAAACAGTCAAATGGTACAGCTCTTCAAAAGTGCAGTTTATAATGCCAACTGGTTTTGACTATGTAGTGGTAGTTTTGAGAAAGAAAGGTCGCATTCAAGGGTGGTGGGTAGTTCTTCATGTGTTCGATGTACAAATGTGGCTGTGTCTTTTGTGTTCCATGTTCATAACCTGCGTGTGTTCTACGGTCTTACAAGAGATGTCTTCACGTATAAATCACCCACAGCCAGGAATACGTCAGAAAGTACAAGACACAGTCGTCTGTATAGTTAAGTCACATCTTTCTATACCTTTATTGCGAGTCCCCCGTAGAGCTATGGCCAGACTGTTTATTATTTCCTCTTTATTGCTTAGTGTTGTGATAACTAGTTTATTCAGTGCAAAATTGTTTTATTTAATAAAATCTAAGCCGCCACGACCTGATATGACCAATCTGTTTGACTTGCAAAGTTCCGGTTTACCTGTGTATACTCCCCATAGAAATTTTTTAGACGCTTTTAATAGTTTAGACTGTAATAAATTTACCAATCTACGGGAAAGACTAAAATATAAAAGCTTCGAAAGTCTTCATTGGAATGATACTTTATCTGAAATTGTAACAAAAGATTTCGCTTTGCTGTATACCGATAAACTAATCGAAAGGAAAGTACTGATGGAGTCATCACATTTTCCTGAAGATATATACATATTAAAAGAAAATGTTGTTGGGTATCCTCTAAGTCAGTTAATGCCCATTGGAAGTGTGTACTTTGAGTATTTTAATTTATTTACAATAAATCTTTTCCAATTTGGATTTTTTACAAAATGGACAAGTGAGTCTGTATTCAATAAAATATGGGTAAGCGAAGATGTGTTACTTGCAGAATACCTTTCCAAACGAGACTTAGATCCTCTAAGCGTATCCGATATGATGCTGCCTTTCTTAGTATTGCTCGCTGGATTGACGTGTTCAGGATTAGTTTTCCTTGGTGAATTTTACATAATCTTGAAAAAGAACCATCAAATGTAAAGCATGACATTTTTGTACAAGATAATGTGGAAACCCCTCATTGCGCTTGGTTCTGAACGGATGTCTTTGCTTGCTTCCGGAGTGATAGGATTTTAAATATGGGCAAGGTTAGCGGTAGGGTCCTATGAAAAAAATCTGTCATGTCATCTTATAAGAAAGGGAGACTAGCTCTGTTCTAGCCTCCTCCAGTCCAAGCGGATAGGAGAGGTTGCTCCCTCATGTTTAGGCTAGCGACAGCGTTTAACACTTAGGGAACTCTAACTCACTCCAACAATAGTTCTCCACATTACAGCGCATAACTTTGTTAACTAGACCTGTCTATAAACCATTTTTCCTGAGTATCTCAACATTTTCGGTACGTGATAAAGTGAATCCTCCGGGTGTAGTATTTGTATTGCATCTATTTACTACAATTGGTAACAATTAAGTGATTAAATATAATAATGGTGAAATATATTTATGGGCTCTTATTCTCATAACATTCTGATTATAAACCTATTAGGAAAACTTTTGAAGAAATCAATACATGTCTTAATAAATTGAGCAATAGTCAAAAACAACTAGCTAGGTGTTACTTTTAATAACCGTTACATTTTAGCGCTATTAAACCTAATTTCTATTCTAATATTAAAGTCTAAATGAAATATTATATAAGAACTTAAAAAAGCCAGAAATAACTAACCTGTAAAGTTTTCGCTTCACACCTCATCGGAAATTTCAATTCTTAAAATTCGACAAAATGTTCTAAATTCTAGACTCATCTCAAGTTAACAGATGTTAAACCTTAGATATCTACCTCTCATCGGACAGGAATATTTTAGAGTTTATTTAATCATGTATGACAGAGATTTTCCATTTTACAATACAATCCCAAAACATCGCAATACGAATAAAGAATTAGTTTGATTAGTGTAATGGATGGAAGAGAGACTTAAAAAATAAAGCGAATATGCCAGAATACTGCTGACATAAGTGTGAAAATCACACTACAGTTCATCACGGCCTTCAACCATTCAAGATGGAACACTTACATCATGGAACATGTAATACCAGCTGGTGAGTGGAATGTTTGCCGATGTAGGCAGCACACATCGTGCATCCCCATCGTGAGTTGGGGTGTAGTTATGTTTAAAATTTTGTATTTGATAGTTTTAAATTGTTATTATGGATTGTTATTGTTATTGTTATCGTTATTAGTTATAAAAAGTAATTTCATTCTAGAGTAGACTTTTCCTTGGAGTATTGCACTAATATAGTAGCCGTATAAAAAATTGTATTAAAGATGCTTGTTTTTTCAGAATCCCGCACGTGCTGTGTCAGGCACATGGGATCATGTATCAAATAAAAGAAAAATTATGGTTGCCTGTAAAGTCGGTTTTACGGGCGAAGATTTTACGTGACAACGTCTTTTTCTCGGTAGAATATTTATTGATATGAATATTATTAAATTGCACAATAGGAACAAGGAATTGAATGAAAATAAGAATTGCACAAATTTTAACTATAGAAATATATTTTGTTTACTAAAACATTGTACATAATTTGAAATTAATTAAAATTTGTTATTGTAAATGGTAAAGTTGAATAAAACATTTACTAAAATTGGAATTTGAAATTCTTGCTAAACACAGTTAAATTCTAACTCCGCGCGTGGTGATTGGTCGGTTTAGTTCGTTTGTTTGGTCGCACTGTTATGACAGGTTAGAGGTTATAATTTGTTATTTTAAATGTTTGACTAGCAATACGCGCTGTTTCTTCTCAATCGACTGAATTACGATTGATTGCAGAGTGATTTAAACTAATAATTTACTTAACACTATCAACATTTGTCAATAGTATGACATAACCTATAAACTCAGTTTCTCAACTTTTGTGTCAATCTAACAATTAATCAATCAATCATAGTTTACGATAATGAAATATCAGTGTACAATTATTTACCTTTATTGTTGTAGTTGTTGTAAATGACGAATCTAAGCACTCCACATTTTCACGAATAAACATAGTTATCTGCTTTATCCCGTGCGGCGGACCCACAGTTATCTGCTTTATCCCGTGCGGATCCCGTGCGGCGGACCCACTGGACGGGCATCGTAACGTTACCGGGCGTTACACTTTTTCATGAGTGACTCCGAGCCGCAACCTAATTTAAGACGTTGTCACGTCAAAAACTGTTAATAAATAAACATATTTGAACTTTGAACTGTGAACATCACCGTAATAATGTTTCTTTGTACTCTTCTTTTTATTGTAATAAAAGTTTGTTCAATCTCCTTAACCATACTTTTATTGCTATATATAACTACCTGATGACGTTCCTGTTGGAGGCTTTCCTCACTTTGGCCCTGCATAGTGTGAAGGAACAGGAGGGGAAGATCGGTATCTAAATACTTATACAGCCGCATGTGAAACTGACTCACTCACTCACTGATATATATAGATACAAATTCTAACATACTTCTAGAAGTGCTGGAAACTTGAAATTTGGCATGCAGGTACCTTTCGCCGTATAACCAACAGGAAAAGTCTGAAAACCGGGAATTTTTAATTTTAAACCCCTCAAAAAAATTAAAAAACCGGTTAAAACTGGTTAAAAAACTGGTGTAGTTTTTTGCTTTCGAGCCGTCTAGCGACTAAACCGTTGGTAGTAGCTCAAATCTAATTTTTAAGGGGTTTTAGCAAATTTTATGATCTACAGAATGGGCACATTATACTTCCCCGCATCTCTACCGGTCCACCCGAAACATGCTCTCAAATTCAAAAATATTGTCAAATTTTGACGATTTTCGCTTGTAGATTTTCGTTTGAGGCTCTGTAGCGTCTAAACCGTAGGTTGTAGCTCGGATCTGATGAATAATCGTTAGTGGGGAATGAAGTGTTCTACAAAAAAGGTCCAGTGACTTTTTGTCCTATCTCGTGTGGTTAAGCGTCAAAACGCGGGAATGTTTGACATTCCAGAAATTTTTTTGCTTAAAATAAAGTTTCGAGCCTGATAGTGCCCGAACGGTAGGTCGTAGCTCAAATCTGATTGACCCATCAAATTAACATATTGCGCGATCTACATAAAAGGTCCAGTGACTTTTTGCTCTACCTCCAGTGGTTCAGCCGAAAAACGTGATTATGTGCAATTTTTTTGTAATTTTTACGTGAAACTTTTGTTTTCGGGCTCGATAGCGGCGAAACCATTGGTCTGAGATCGAAATAAGACAAGCGTTGGAGTTAGGAAATGAGGTGATCTACAAAAATGTGCCAGTAACTCTTTACTCTATCTCCATTGGTTTGGCCGCAAAACGCGTTTTAAGTATTGATTTTTTAAGTTTTACGTGACATTTTTAAACTGCCCAGTGCAGTCTTTTGTCCTAAGCTCTGTACTGCCTAAATTATAGGTCGTAGCTTAAATCTGATGGCATAATCGAAAGACAAAATTAAATTTCTGACAAGAAAGGTCCAGTCACTTTTTCTTGTATCTCTAATGGTTTAGCCGCAAAATGCCTTTAAATTCCAAACTTTGTTTAAATCTGGATAATTCGATAAAATAGGAATTCTTTGACTGGATTTGGAGAACCTTTGGTATTGTACACTTATTAATTTTGCCGAAGATAAGTTCAGAAGTACTGACATACAACCCTTTTGTCATTGGCAGTCTGAATAATCCTGATTATCTCATGAAACATGATGTATCAAGTAACTTTCGTCGGGCAATGCAGAAGAGATTCTTAAACATGCATGGGTATAATTTAAAGGCACTAATGCAGTTTCAAATACAGAGTAATCTATCTGAAAACAATGCCAGATTGGTTCCTGAAGCTGCCCAAAAGTTGGAGATGGAATCCTACTTCAATGTAAGTTTTGTCATCGTGGAGCCTAGTGATAAGATGCACTTTGGATTTATCTCCAATGGGGTTCCCATTGGAGATTTGGCAGACGTTATAAATAACACTGTTGATATTAGATTCAATTACAAAACAGTCAAATGGTACAGCTCTTCAAAAGTGCAGTTTATAATGCCAACTGGTTTTGACTATGTAGTGGTAGTTTTGAGAAAGAAAGGTCGCATTCAAGGGTGGTGGGTAGTTCTTCATGTGTTCGATGTACAAATGTGGCTGTGTCTTTTGTGTTCCATGTTCATAACCTGCGTGTGTTCTACGGTCTTACAAGAGATGTCTTCACGTATAAATCACCCACAGCCAGGAATACGTCAGAAAGTACAAGACACAGTCGTCTGTATAGTTAAGTCACATCTTTCTATACCTTTATTGCGAGTCCCCCGTAGAGCTATGGCCAGACTGTTTATTATTTCCTCTTTATTGCTTAGTGTTGTGATAACTAGTTTATTCAGTGCAAAATTGTTTTATTTAATAAAATCTAAGCCGCCACGACCTGATATGACCAATCTGTTTGACTTGCAAAGTTCCGGTTTACCTGTGTATACTCCCCATAGAAATTTTTTAGACGCTTTTAATAGTTTAGACTGTAATAAATTTACCAATCTACGGGAAAGACTAAAATATAAAAGCTTCGAAAGTCTTCATTGGAATGATACTTTATCTGAAATTGTAACAAAAGATTTCGCTTTGCTGTATACCGATAAACTAATCGAAAGGAAAGTACTGATGGAGTCATCACATTTTCCTGAAGATATATACATATTAAAAGAAAATGTTGTTGGGTATCCTCTAAGTCAGTTAATGCCCATTGGAAGTGTGTACTTTGAGTATTTTAATTTATTTACAATAAATCTTTTCCAATTTGGATTTTTTACAAAATGGACAAGTGAGTCTGTATTCAATAAAATATGGGTAAGCGAAGATGTGTTACTTGCAGAATACCTTTCCAAACGAGACTTAGATCCTCTAAGCGTATCCGATATGATGCTGCCTTTCTTAGTATTGCTCGCTGGATTGACGTGTTCAGGATTAGTTTTCCTTGGTGAATTTTACATAATCTTGAAAAAGAACCATCAAATGTAAAGCATGACATTTTTGTACAAGATAATGTGGAAACCCCTCATTGCGCTTGGTTCTGAACGGATGTCTTTGCTTGCTTCCGGAGTGATAGGATTTTAAATATGGGCAAGGTTAGCGGTAGGGTCCTATGAAAAAAATCTGTCATGTCATCTTATAAGAAAGGGAGACTAGCTCTGTTCTAGCCTCCTCCAGTCCAAGCGGATAGGAGAGGTTGCTCCCTCATGTTTAGGCTAGCGACAGCGTTTAACACTTAGGGAACTCTAACTCACTCCAACAATAGTTCTCCACATTACAGCGCATAACTTTGTTAACTAGACCTGTCTATAAACCATTTTTCCTGAGTATCTCAACATTTTCGGTACGTGATAAAGTGAATCCTCCGGGTGTAGTATTTGTATTGCATCTATTTACTACAATTGGTAACAATTAAGTGATTAAATATAATAATGGTGAAATATATTTATGGGCTCTTATTCTCATAACATTCTGATTATAAACCTATTAGGAAAACTTTTGAAGAAATCAATACATGTCTTAATAAATTGAGCAATAGTCAAAAACAACTAGCTAGGTGTTACTTTTAATAACCGTTACATTTTAGCGCTATTAAACCTAATTTCTATTCTAATATTAAAGTCTAAATGAAATATTATATAAGAACTTAAAAAAGCCAGAAATAACTAACCTGTAAAGTTTTCGCTTCACACCTCATCGGAAATTTCAATTCTTAAAATTCGACAAAATGTTCTAAATTCTAGACTCATCTCAAGTTAACAGATGTTAAACCTTAGATATCTACCTCTCATCGGACAGGAATATTTTAGAGTTTATTTAATCATGTATGACAGAGATTTTCCATTTTACAATACAATCCCAAAACATCGCAATACGAATAAAGAATTAGTTTGATTAGTGTAATGGATGGAAGAGAGACTTAAAAAATAAAGCGAATATGCCAGAATACTGCTGACATAAGTGTGAAAATCACACTACAGTTCATCACGGCCTTCAACCATTCAAGATGGAACACTTACATCATGGAACATGTAATACCAGCTGGTGAGTGGAATGTTTGCCGATGTAGGCAGCACACATCGTGCATCCCCATCGTGAGTTGGGGTGTAGTTATGTTTAAAATTTTGTATTTGATAGTTTTAAATTGTTATTATGGATTGTTATTGTTATTGTTATCGTTATTAGTTATAAAAAGTAATTTCATTCTAGAGTAGACTTTTCCTTGGAGTATTGCACTAATATAGTAGCCGTATAAAAAATTGTATTAAAGATGCTTGTTTTTTCAGAATCCCGCACGTGCTGTGTCAGGCACATGGGATCATGTATCAAATAAAAGAAAAATTATGGTTGCCTGTAAAGTCGGTTTTACGGGCGAAGATTTTACGTGACAACGTCTTTTTCTCGGTAGAATATTTATTGATATGAATATTATTAAATTGCACAATAGGAACAAGGAATTGAATGAAAATAAGAATTGCACAAATTTTAACTATAGAAATATATTTTGTTTACTAAAACATTGTACATAATTTGAAATTAATTAAAATTTGTTATTGTAAATGGTAAAGTTGAATAAAACATTTACTAAAATTGGAATTTGAAATTCTTGCTAAACACAGTTAAATTCTAACTCCGCGCGTGGTGATTGGTCGGTTTAGTTCGTTTGTTTGGTCGCACTGTTATGACAGGTTAGAGGTTATAATTTGTTATTTTAAATGTTTGACTAGCAATACGCGCTGTTTCTTCTCAATCGACTGAATTACGATTGATTGCAGAGTGATTTAAACTAATAATTTACTTAACACTATCAACATTTGTCAATAGTATGACATAACCTATAAACTCAGTTTCTCAACTTTTGTGTCAATCTAACAATTAATCAATCAATCATAGTTTACGATAATGAAATATCAGTGTACAATTATTTACCTTTATTGTTGTAGTTGTTGTAAATGACGAATCTAAGCACTCCACATTTTCACGAATAAACATAGTTATCTGCTTTATCCCGTGCGGCGGACCCACAGTTATCTGCTTTATCCCGTGCGGATCCCGTGCGGCGGACCCACTGGACGGGCATCGTAACGTTACCGGGCGTTACACTTTTTCATGAGTGACTCCGAGCCGCAACCTAATTTAAGACGTTGTCACGTCAAAAACTGTTAATAAATAAACATATTTGAACTTTGAACTGTGAACATCACCGTAATAATGTTTCTTTGTACTCTTCTTTTTATTGTAATAAAAGTTTGTTCAATCTCCTTAACCATACTTTTATTGCTATATATAACTACCTGATGACGTTCCTGTTGGAGGCTTTCCTCACTTTGGCCCTGCATAGTGTGAAGGAACAGGAGGGGAAGATCGGTATCTAAATACTTATACAGCCGCATGTGAAACTGACTCACTCACTCACTGATATATAGATACAAATTCTAACATACTTCTAGAAGTGCTGGAAACTTGAAATTTGGCATGCAGGTACCTTTCGCCGTATAACCAACAGGAAAAGTCTGAAAACCGGGAATTTTTAATTTTAAACCCCTCAAAAAAATTAAAAACCGGTTAAAACTGGTTAAAAACTGGTGTAGTTTTTTGCTTTCGAGCCGTCTAGCGACTAAACCGTTGGTAGTAGCTCAAATCTAATTTTTAAGGGGTTTTAGCAAATTTTATGATCTACAGAATGGGCACATTATACTTCCCCGCATCTCTACCGGTCCACCCGAAACATGCTCTCAAATTCAAAAATATTGTCAAATTTTGACGATTTTCGCTTGTAGATTTTCGTTTGAGGCTCTGTAGCGTCTAAACCGTAGGTTGTAGCTCGGATCTGATGAATAATCGTTAGTGGGGAATGAAGTGTTCTACAAAAAAGGTCCAGTGACTTTTTGTCCTATCTCGTGTGGTTAAGCGTCAAAACGCGGGAATGTTTGACATTCCAGAAATTTTTTTGCTTAAAATAAAGTTTCGAGCCTGATAGTGCCCGAACGGTAGGTCGTAGCTCAAATCTGATTGACCCATCAAATTAACATATTGCGCGATCTACATAAAAGGTCCAGTGACTTTTTGCTCTACCTCCAGTGGTTCAGCCGAAAAAACGTGATTATGTGCAATTTTTTTGTAATTTTTACGTGAAACTTTTGTTTTCGGGCTCGATAGCGGCGAAACCATTGGTCTGAGATCGAAATAAGACAAGCGTTGGAGTTAGGAAATGAGGTGATCTACAAAAATGTGCCAGTAACTCTTTACTCTATCTCCATTGGTTTGGCCGCAAAACGCGTTTTAAGTATTGATTTTTTAAGTTTTACGTGACATTTTTAAACTGCCCAGTGCAGTCTTTTGTCCTAAGCTCTGTACTGCCTAAATTATAGGTCGTAGCTTAAATCTGATGGCATAATCGAAAGACAAAATTAAATTTCTGACAAGAAAGGTCCAGTCACTTTTTCTTGTATCTCTAATGGTTTAGCCGCAAAATGCCTTTAAATTCCAAACTTTGTTTAAATCTGGATAATTCGATAAAATAGGAATTCTTTGACTGGATTTGGAGAACCTTTGGTATTGTACACTTATTAATTTTGCCGAAGATAAGTTCAGAAGTACTGACATACAACCCTTTTGTCATTGGCAGTCTGAATAATCCTGATTATCTCATGAAACATGATGTATCAAGTAACTTTCGTCGGGCAATGCAGAAGAGATTCTTAAACATGCATGGGTATAATTTAAAGGCACTAATGCAGTTTCAAATACAGAGTAATCTATCTGAAAACAATGCCAGATTGGTTCCTGAAGCTGCCCAAAAGTTGGAGATGGAATCCTACTTCAATGTAAGTTTTGTCATCGTGGAGCCTAGTGATAAGATGCACTTTGGATTTATCTCCAATGGGGTTCCCATTGGAGATTTGGCAGACGTTATAAATAACACTGTTGATATTAGATTCAATTACAAAACAGTCAAATGGTACAGCTCTTCAAAAGTGCAGTTTATAATGCCAACTGGTTTTGACTATGTAGTGGTAGTTTTGAGAAAGAAAGGTCGCATTCAAGGGTGGTGGGTAGTTCTTCATGTGTTCGATGTACAAATGTGGCTGTGTCTTTTGTGTTCCATGTTCATAACCTGCGTGTGTTCTACGGTCTTACAAGAGATGTCTTCACGTATAAATCACCCACAGCCAGGAATACGTCAGAAAGTACAAGACACAGTCGTCTGTATAGTTAAGTCACATCTTTCTATACCTTTATTGCGAGTCCCCCGTAGAGCTATGGCCAGACTGTTTATTATTTCCTCTTTATTGCTTAGTGTTGTGATAACTAGTTTATTCAGTGCAAAATTGTTTTATTTAATAAAATCTAAGCCGCCACGACCTGATATGACCAATCTGTTTGACTTGCAAAGTTCCGGTTTACCTGTGTATACTCCCCATAGAAATTTTTTAGACGCTTTTAATAGTTTAGACTGTAATAAATTTACCAATCTACGGGAAAGACTAAAATATAAAAGCTTCGAAAGTCTTCATTGGAATGATACTTTATCTGAAATTGTAACAAAAGATTTCGCTTTGCTGTATACCGATAAACTAATCGAAAGGAAAGTACTGATGGAGTCATCACATTTTCCTGAAGATATATACATATTAAAAGAAAATGTTGTTGGGTATCCTCTAAGTCAGTTAATGCCCATTGGAAGTGTGTACTTTGAGTATTTTAATTTATTTACAATAAATCTTTTCCAATTTGGATTTTTTACAAAATGGACAAGTGAGTCTGTATTCAATAAAATATGGGTAAGCGAAGATGTGTTACTTGCAGAATACCTTTCCAAACGAGACTTAGATCCTCTAAGCGTATCCGATATGATGCTGCCTTTCTTAGTATTGCTCGCTGGATTGACGTGTTCAGGATTAGTTTTCCTTGGTGAATTTTACATAATCTTGAAAAAGAACCATCAAATGTAAAGCATGACATTTTTGTACAAGATAATGTGGAAACCCCTCATTGCGCTTGGTTCTGAACGGATGTCTTTGCTTGCTTCCGGAGTGATAGGATTTTAAATATGGGCAAGGTTAGCGGTAGGGTCCTATGAAAAAAAATCTGTCATGTCATCTTATAAGAAAGGGAGACTAGCTCTGTTCTAGCCTCCTCCAGTCCAAGCGGATAGGAGAGGTTGCTCCCTCATGTTTAGGCTAGCGACAGCGTTTAACACTTAGGGAACTCTAACTCACTCCAACAATAGTTCTCCACATTACAGCGCATAACTTTGTTAACTAGACCTGTCTATAAACCATTTTTCCTGAGTATCTCAACATTTTCGGTACGTGATAAAGTGAATCCTCCGGGTGTAGTATTTGTATTGCATCTATTTACTACAATTGGTAACAATTAAGTGATTAAATATAATAATGGTGAAATATATTTATGGGCTCTTATTCTCATAACATTCTGATTATAAACCTATTAGGAAAACTTTTGAAGAAATCAATACATGTCTTAATAAATTGAGCAATAGTCAAAAAACAACTAGCTAGGTGTTACTTTTAATAACCGTTACATTTTAGCGCTATTAAACCTAATTTCTATTCTAATATTAAAGTCTAAATGAAATATTATATAAGAACTTAAAAAAGCCAGAAATAACTAACCTGTAAAGTTTTCGCTTCACACCTCATCGGAAATTTCAATTCTTAAAATTCGACAAAATGTTCTAAATTCTAGACTCATCTCAAGTTAACAGATGTTAAACCTTAGATATCTACCTCTCATCGGACAGGAATATTTTAGAGTTTATTTAATCATGTATGACAGAGATTTTCCATTTTACAATACAATCCCAAAACATCGCAATACGAATAAAGAATTAGTTTGATTAGTGTAATGGATGGAAGAGAGACTTAAAAAATAAAGCGAATATGCCAGAATACTGCTGACATAAGTGTGAAAATCACACTACAGTTCATCACGGCCTTCAACCATTCAAGATGGAACACTTACATCATGGAACATGTAATACCAGCTGGTGAGTGGAATGTTTGCCGATGTAGGCAGCACACATCGTGCATCCCCATCGTGAGTTGGGGTGTAGTTATGTTTAAAATTTTGTATTTGATAGTTTTAAATTGTTATTATGGATTGTTATTGTTATTGTTATCGTTATTAGTTATAAAAAGTAATTTCATTCTAGAGTAGACTTTTCCTTGGAGTATTGCACTATATAGTAGCCGTATAAAAAATTGTATTAAAGATGCTTGTTTTTTCAGAATCCCGCACGTGCTGTGTCAGGCACATGGGATCATGTATCAAATAAAAGAAAAATTATGGTTGCCTGTAAAGTCGGTTTTACGGGCGAAGATTTTACGTGACAACGTCTTTTTCTCGGTAGAATATTTATTGATATGAATATTATTAAATTGCACAATAGGAACAAGGAATTGAATGAAAATAAGAATTGCACAAATTTTAACTATAGAAATATATTTTGTTTACTAAAACATTGTACATAATTTGAAATTAATTAAAATTTGTTATTGTAAATGGTAAAGTTGAATAAAACATTTACTAAAATTGGAATTTGAAATTCTTGCTAAACACAGTTAAATTCTAACTCCGCGCGTGGTGATTGGTCGGTTTAGTTCGTTTGTTTGGTCGCACTGTTATGACAGGTTAGAGGTTATAATTTGTTATTTTAAATGTTTGACTAGCAATACGCGCTGTTTCTTCTCAATCGACTGAATTACGATTGATTGCAGAGTGATTTAAACTAATAATTTACTTAACACTATCAACATTTGTCAATAGTATGACATAACCTATAAACTCAGTTTCTCAACTTTTGTGTCAATCTAACAATTAATCAATCAATCATAGTTTACGATAATGAAATATCAGTGTACAATTATTTACCTTTATTGTTGTAGTTGTTGTAAATGACGAATCTAAGCACTCCACATTTTCACGAATAAACATAGTTATCTGCTTTATCCCGTGCGGCGGACCCACAGTTATCTGCTTTATCCCGTGCGGATCCCGTGCGGCGGACCCACTGGACGGGCATCGTAACGTTACCGGGCGTTACACTTTTTCATGAGTGACTCCGAGCCGCAACCTAATTTAAGACGTTGTCACGTCAAAAACTGTTAATAAATAAACATATTTGAACTTTGAACTGTGAACATCACCGTAATAATGTTTCTTTGTACTCTTCTTTTTATTGTAATAAAAGTTTGTTCAATCTCCTTAACCATACTTTTATTGCTATATATAACTACCTGATGACGTTCCTGTTGGAGGCTTTCCTCACTTTGGCCCTGCATAGTGTGAAGGAACAGGAGGGGAAGATCGGTATCTAAATACTTATACAGCCGCATGTGAAACTGACTCACTCACTCACTGATATATAGATACAAATTCTAACATACTTCTAGAAGTGCTGGAAACTTGAAATTTGGCATGCAGGTACCTTTCGCCGTATAACCAACAGGAAAAGTCTGAAAACCGGGAATTTTTAATTTTAAACCCCTCAAAAAAATTAAAAACCGGTTAAAACTGGTTAAAAACTGGTGTAGTTTTTTTGCTTTCGAGCCGTCTAGCGACTAAACCGTTGGTAGTAGCTCAAATCTAATTTTTAAGGGGTTTTAGCAAATTTTATGATCTACAGAATGGGCACATTATACTTCCCCGCATCTCTACCGGTCCACCCGAAACATGCTCTCAAATTCAAAAATATTGTCAAATTTTGACGATTTTCGCTTGTAGATTTTCGTTTGAGGCTCTGTAGCGTCTAAACCGTAGGTTGTAGCTCGGATCTGATGAATAATCGTTAGTGGGGAATGAAGTGTTCTACAAAAAAGGTCCAGTGACTTTTTGTCCTATCTCGTGTGGTTAAGCGTCAAAACGCGGGAATGTTTGACATTCCAGAAATTTTTTTGCTTAAAATAAAGTTTCGAGCCTGATAGTGCCCGAACGGTAGGTCGTAGCTCAAATCTGATTGACCCATCAAATTAACATATTGCGCGATCTACATAAAAGGTCCAGTGACTTTTTGCTCTACCTCCAGTGGTTCAGCCGAAAAACGTGATTATGTGCAATTTTTTTGTAATTTTTACGTGAAACTTTTGTTTTCGGGCTCGATAGCGGCGAAACCATTGGTCTGAGATCGAAATAAGACAAGCGTTGGAGTTAGGAAATGAGGTGATCTACAAAAATGTGCCAGTAACTCTTTACTCTATCTCCATTGGTTTGGCCGCAAAACGCGTTTTAAGTATTGATTTTTTAAGTTTTACGTGACATTTTTAAACTGCCCAGTGCAGTCTTTTGTCCTAAGCTCTGTACTGCCTAAATTATAGGTCGTAGCTTAAATCTGATGGCATAATCGAAAGACAAAATTAAATTTCTGACAAGAAAGGTCCAGTCACTTTTTCTTGTATCTCTAATGGTTTAGCCGCAAAATGCCTTTAAATTCCAAACTTTGTTTAAATCTGGATAATTCGATAAAATAGGAATTCTTTGACTGGATTTGGAGAACCTTTGGTATTGTACACTTATTAATTTTGCCGAAGATAAGTTCAGAAGTACTGACATACAACCCTTTTGTCATTGGCAGTCTGAATAATCCTGATTATCTCATGAAACATGATGTATCAAGTAACTTTCGTCGGGCAATGCAGAAGAGATTCTTAAACATGCATGGGTATAATTTAAAGGCACTAATGCAGTTTCAAATACAGAGTAATCTATCTGAAAACAATGCCAGATTGGTTCCTGAAGCTGCCCAAAAGTTGGAGATGGAATCCTACTTCAATGTAAGTTTTGTCATCGTGGAGCCTAGTGATAAGATGCACTTTGGATTTATCTCCAATGGGGTTCCCATTGGAGATTTGGCAGACGTTATAAATAACACTGTTGATATTAGATTCAATTACAAAACAGTCAAATGGTACAGCTCTTCAAAAGTGCAGTTTATAATGCCAACTGGTTTTGACTATGTAGTGGTAGTTTTGAGAAAGAAAGGTCGCATTCAAGGGTGGTGGGTAGTTCTTCATGTGTTCGATGTACAAATGTGGCTGTGTCTTTTGTGTTCCATGTTCATAACCTGCGTGTGTTCTACGGTCTTACAAGAGATGTCTTCACGTATAAATCACCCACAGCCAGGAATACGTCAGAAAGTACAAGACACAGTCGTCTGTATAGTTAAGTCACATCTTTCTATACCTTTATTGCGAGTCCCCCGTAGAGCTATGGCCAGACTGTTTATTATTTCCTCTTTATTGCTTAGTGTTGTGATAACTAGTTTATTCAGTGCAAAATTGTTTTATTTAATAAAATCTAAGCCGCCACGACCTGATATGACCAATCTGTTTGACTTGCAAAGTTCCGGTTTACCTGTGTATACTCCCCATAGAAATTTTTTAGACGCTTTTAATAGTTTAGACTGTAATAAATTTACCAATCTACGGGAAAGACTAAAATATAAAAGCTTCGAAAGTCTTCATTGGAATGATACTTTATCTGAAATTGTAACAAAAGATTTCGCTTTGCTGTATACCGATAAACTAATCGAAAGGAAAGTACTGATGGAGTCATCACATTTTCCTGAAGATATATACATATTAAAAGAAAATGTTGTTGGGTATCCTCTAAGTCAGTTAATGCCCATTGGAAGTGTGTACTTTGAGTATTTTAATTTATTTACAATAAATCTTTTCCAATTTGGATTTTTTACAAAATGGACAAGTGAGTCTGTATTCAATAAAATATGGGTAAGCGAAGATGTGTTACTTGCAGAATACCTTTCCAAACGAGACTTAGATCCTCTAAGCGTATCCGATATGATGCTGCCTTTCTTAGTATTGCTCGCTGGATTGACGTGTTCAGGATTAGTTTTCCTTGGTGAATTTTACATAATCTTGAAAAAGAACCATCAAATGTAAAGCATGACATTTTTGTACAAGATAATGTGGAAACCCCTCATTGCGCTTGGTTCTGAACGGATGTCTTTGCTTGCTTCCGGAGTGATAGGATTTTAAATATGGGCAAGGTTAGCGGTAGGGTCCTATGAAAAAAATCTGTCATGTCATCTTATAAGAAAGGGAGACTAGCTCTGTTCTAGCCTCCTCCAGTCCAAGCGGATAGGAGAGGTTGCTCCCTCATGTTTAGGCTAGCGACAGCGTTTAACACTTAGGGAACTCTAACTCACTCCAACAATAGTTCTCCACATTACAGCGCATAACTTTGTTAACTAGACCTGTCTATAAACCATTTTTCCTGAGTATCTCAACATTTTCGGTACGTGATAAAGTGAATCCTCCGGGTGTAGTATTTGTATTGCATCTATTTACTACAATTGGTAACAATTAAGTGATTAAATATAATAATGGTGAAATATATTTATGGGCTCTTATTCTCATAACATTCTGATTATAAACCTATTAGGAAAACTTTTGAAGAAATCAATACATGTCTTAATAAATTGAGCAATAGTCAAAAACAACTAGCTAGGTGTTACTTTTAATAACCGTTACATTTTAGCGCTATTAAACCTAATTTCTATTCTAATATTAAAGTCTAAATGAAATATTATATAAGAACTTAAAAAAGCCAGAAATAACTAACCTGTAAAGTTTTCGCTTCACACCTCATCGGAAATTTCAATTCTTAAAATTCGACAAAATGTTCTAAATTCTAGACTCATCTCAAGTTAACAGATGTTAAACCTTAGATATCTACCTCTCATCGGACAGGAATATTTTAGAGTTTATTTAATCATGTATGACAGAGATTTTCCATTTTACAATACAATCCCAAAACATCGCAATACGAATAAAGAATTAGTTTGATTAGTGTAATGGATGGAAGAGAGACTTAAAAAATAAAGCGAATATGCCAGAATACTGCTGACATAAGTGTGAAAATCACACTACAGTTCATCACGGCCTTCAACCATTCAAGATGGAACACTTACATCATGGAACATGTAATACCAGCTGGTGAGTGGAATGTTTGCCGATGTAGGCAGCACACATCGTGCATCCCCATCGTGAGTTGGGGTGTAGTTATGTTTAAAATTTTGTATTTGATAGTTTTAAATTGTTATTATGGATTGTTATTGTTATTGTTATCGTTATTAGTTATAAAAAGTAATTTCATTCTAGAGTAGACTTTTCCTTGGAGTATTGCACTATATAGTAGCCGTATAAAAAATTGTATTAAAGATGCTTGTTTTTTCAGAATCCCGCACGTGCTGTGTCAGGCACATGGGATCATGTATCAAATAAAAGAAAAATTATGGTTGCCTGTAAAGTCGGTTTTACGGGCGAAGATTTTACGTGACAACGTCTTTTTCTCGGTAGAATATTTATTGATATGAATATTATTAAATTGCACAATAGGAACAAGGAATTGAATGAAAATAAGAATTGCACAAATTTTAACTATAGAAATATATTTTGTTTACTAAAACATTGTACATAATTTGAAATTAATTAAAATTTGTTATTGTAAATGGTAAAGTTGAATAAAACATTTACTAAAATTGGAATTTGAAATTCTTGCTAAACACAGTTAAATTCTAACTCCGCGCGTGGTGATTGGTCGGTTTAGTTCGTTTGTTTGGTCGCACTGTTATGACAGGTTAGAGGTTATAATTTGTTATTTTAAATGTTTGACTAGCAATACGCGCTGTTTCTTCTCAATCGACTGAATTACGATTGATTGCAGAGTGATTTAAACTAATAATTTACTTAACACTATCAACATTTGTCAATAGTATGACATAACCTATAAACTCAGTTTCTCAACTTTTGTGTCAATCTAACAATTAATCAATCAATCATAGTTTACGATAATGAAATATCAGTGTACAATTATTTACCTTTATTGTTGTAGTTGTTGTAAATGACGAATCTAAGCACTCCACATTTTCACGAATAAACATAGTTATCTGCTTTATCCCGTGCGGCGGACCCACAGTTATCTGCTTTATCCCGTGCGGATCCCGTGCGGCGGACCCACTGGACGGGCATCGTAACGTTACCGGGCGTTACACTTTTTCATGAGTGACTCCGAGCCGCAACCTAATTTAAGACGTTGTCACGTCAAAAACTGTTAATAAATAAACATATTTGAACTTTGAACTGTGAACATCACCGTAATAATGTTTCTTTGTACTCTTCTTTTTATTGTAATAAAAGTTTGTTCAATCTCCTTAACCATACTTTTATTGCTATATATAACTACCTGATGACGTTCCTGTTGGAGGCTTTCCTCACTTTGGCCCTGCATAGTGTGAAGGAACAGGAGGGGAAGATCGGTATCTAAATACTTATACAACCGCATGTGTAACTGACTGACTCACTCACTGATATATAGATACTAAATTCTAACCTACTTCTAGAAGTGCTAGAAACTTGAAATTTGGCATGCAGGTACCTTTCGCCGTATAACCAACAGGAAAAGTCTGAAAACCGGTTTTTTTAATTTTAAACCCCTCAAAAAAATTAAAAACCGGTTTAAAACTGGTTAAAAACTGGTGTAGTTTTTTTGCTTTCGAGCCGTCTAGCGACTAAACCGTTGGTAGTAGCTCAAATCTAATTTTTAAGGGGTTTTAGCAAATTTTATGATCTACAGAATGGGCACATTATACTTCCCCGCATCTCTACCGGTCCACCCGAAACATGCTCTCAAATTCAAAAATATTGTCAAATTTTGACGATTTTCGCTTGTAGATTTTCGTTTGAGGCTCTGTAGCGTCTAAAACCGTAGGTTGTAGCTCGGATCTGACGAAAAATCATAAGTCAGGAATGAAGTGAACTACAAAAAAGGTCCAGTGACTTTTTGCTCTATCTTCCATGTGGTTAAGCGTCAAAAACGCTGGAACATTTGACATTCCAGAGATTTTTTTTGCTTAAAATAAAGTTTCGAGCCTGATAGTGCCCGAACGGTAGGTCGTAGCTCAAATCTGATTGACCCATCAAATTAGCAAATTGCGCGATCTACAGAAAAGGTCCAGTGACTTTTTGTCCTATCTCTATTGGTTTGGCCGAAAAACGTGATTATGTGCAATTTTTTTGTAATTTTTACGTGAAAAGTTTGTTTTTGGGCTCGATAGCGGCGAAACCATTGGTCGGAAGTCGAAATGAAACAAGCGTTTGATTTAGGAAATGAGGTGATCTACAAAAAAGGTGCCAGTGACTTTTTGACTCTATCTCCAATGGTTTCGACCGCAAAACGCGTTTAAGTGCAATTATTTTGTGATTGATAGGTGAAAATCTTTATATTTTTTCAACTATAATTAGTGGCGATTCATGTTGGTTCCAGCTTGACCTTGTATTACTACATTACGAGTGACTAAAACTCCCCTCCACGTCGGGAGTTTGGCTGAGCGTTAGTGAAGTTTCAATAGTAGATAGGGGACAGAGTGTTTTTTATTATGTTCAAAGACACAACACCCTCTAAAATAGGCCCACGTGTGGTCATTAACCCCTTGTAACATTAACCCTCCCCCGGGGATTTCCTAGTATTACCTGATAACCTCCTGAGTACATTAAACCCCCTGATGTGTTAACCCCCCCCCGGTAACATTAACCCCCCCCCGGGATTTCCTGGTATGACCAGATAAGCTCCTGAGTACATTAAACCTCCTGAAATGTTAACCCCCCCGGTAACATTAAACCCCCCCCCCAGGGAATTTCCTGGCATGGCCTCATGTCCGAATTTTACCAATCACCAAATCTCTTAACCCCCCTTGGGAAGTTCCTGGTATGACCAGATAACCCCCTGATGTCTTAACCCCTGGGTAACGTTAACCCCCCCCTGGGAATTCCTTGTATGACCGCATGTCCGAATTTTACCTATCACCAAATCACTCTTATCCCCCGAATTTGGCAAACACCCAAAAGGGAGCCTGGGGTGTGTTATTAGCCCCCGGTAACATTACCCCCCCCCGTGGATTAACTGGTATGACCAGATACTATCCTGAGTACATTAAACCCCCTGAAGTGTTAACTCCCCTGGTAACATTAAACCCCCCCCCCCAGGGAATTTCCTGCATGACCTCATGTCCGAATTTTTACCAATCACCAAATCTCTTAACCCCCCCTTGGGAAGTTCCTGGTATGACCAGATAACCCCCCATGTCTTAACCCCCGGTAATGTTAAACATCCCCCCTTGGGAATTTCGTGGCATGAACCTCATGTCCGAATTTTACCAATCACCAAATCCCTCTCATCCCCGATTTTGCTAGCGTACATCAGATCTACCAATCACCATATCCTTTAACCACCCCCGGGAATTTCCTGTTATGACTAGATAACCTCCTGAGTAAATTAAACCCCCTGATGGCCTAACCTCGGTAAGATTAACTTCCCCCCTGGGAATTTTCTGGCATGACTATATAAAACTCCTGAGCAAATAAAACCCCCTAAACAACTTAAAAACGTTGACTTAGGGTAGGTTTTTTACTATATTTCCACTCAACAATTTACATTAGTTGACAGGTGCAGACTTTACTACCACGCTCTGAACTCGTAGCTCAAATCTGATGGCATAATCGAACAACAAAATTAAATTTCCGACACGAAAGGTCCAGTCCACTTTTTCTCGTATCTCTAACGGTTAAGCCACAAAATGGCCTTAGAGTCAAAACTTGAAAATTCAATAAAATAGGTCTAATACTAATCTGAATTCCGCTTATCCCCGAATTTGGGCAATACCCCAAAAGGGGGCCTGGGGTGTGATATTAGCCCCCGGTAACATTAACCCCCCTGGGATTTCCTAGTATGACCAGATAACCTTCTAAGTAAATTAAACCTTTTAATGTGTTTAACCCCCCTGGTAACGTTAAGCCCCCAGGGAATTTCCTTGCTTGACCTCATGTCCGAATTTTACCAATCACCAAATCTCTTAAATCCCCCCTAGGGAAGTTCCTGGTATGACCAGATAACCCCCTGAAGTCTTATCCCCAGGTAACGTTAACCCCACCCCGGGAATTTCCTGGCATGACATCATGTCCGAATTGTACCTATCACCAAATCAATCTTATCCCCGAATTTAAGGCACTTACTTTGGGGGCCTGGGGGCGTAGCCCCCAGCGAGCAGAAGGCGAGTCTAATCCCATATATATACAGCCGCATGTGTAACTGACTGACTGACTCACTGATAGGCGATACAAATTTTAACCCACTTCTAGAAGTGCTGGAAACACCAAATTTTGCACAAACGTAGCTGGAATCTTCAAACCACCAGGAAAAGTCTGAGAACCGGAATTTTTTAATTTTGAACCCCTCAAAAAAATTCGCGAAGTGACCCCTTTTTTGCCCTTGCAGGTTTTTCTTTGAAGCCCGATAGCGGGGCGAACCGTTGGAGCTAGCTTCGATCTGACGAAAAATTCATAATCAGGAATGAAATGAACTACAAAAAAGGTCCAGTGACTTTTTGCTCTATCTCAATTGGTTTGGCCGCAAAACGCGATTACATTAAAATATTTTGAAATTTTTCGCCTAAAAATTTACCTTTCGGGCTCGATAGCGGCTAAACGGTTGGTCGTTAGCTCAAAACAAATTTTCATTGGGATTTAGTAAATGGCGTGATCTACAAAAAAGGTCATGTAACTTTTTTGCCCTAACCTCAATGGTTTGGCTGTATAACGCGTTTTAAAGTTTTGATTTTCTAAGTTTTACGTGAGATTTTGTTTTCTGGGTCTTATTGCGGCCAAAATTCCTAATTATAGCACAGAATAAAAAAATATGATTTTATTACTAATTAACGCGATCTACAAAAAAGGTCTAGTTATTTTTTTACTCTATCTTGCATGGTTTAGCCGCAAACCGTGATTATGTTGAAAATTTCACTTAAAAACTTTGTCTTCCGGGCTCAATATTGGCCGAACCATTGGTCCTAGCTTAAATGTAAAACTTTTTATAACTAGCTATTGATAAAATCTACAAAAAAGGTCCAGCAGGCTTTCTATCGTTTATCTTTCCGTAAGCCTGATAAATGCTCTAAATGACAAATTCTTCGTCGTTACTTTTTAGGTCTTTTAAATTTTTCAACTATAATTAGTGCGATTCATGCTGGTTCCAGATTGACCTTGTATTACTACGTTACCGAGTGACTAAAACCCCCTCCACGTCGGTAGTTGGCTGAGCGTTAGTGAAGCTTCAATAGTAGATAGGGACAGAGTGTTTTTTTATTATGTTCACAGACACAACACCCTCAAAAAATAGGCCGAACTGTGTAATTAACCCCCGGTAACACCCCCCCCCCGGGGATTTCCTGGTATGACCAGATAACCTCCTGAGTAAATTAAACCCCCTGATGTGTTAACCCCCCCGGTAACATTAACCCCCCCCCCAGGGAATTTCCTGGCTTAACTAGATAATCTCCTGATGATATTAAACCAACTGTTCAACTTAAAATACTGCCTTTTAAGGTCAGTTTTTATTACGTTTTATAATAAACAATTCACGATAGCTGACCTGTGCAAACTTTTTCTTCCGAGCTCATTCCAGGCTAAACCAAAGTTCGCAGCTAAAATCTTACGACGGAATCGATAGATAAAATGAAATTTCCGACAAGAAAGGTCCAGTTACTTTTTCACGTATCTCTAACGGTTAAGCCGCAAAACGCCCTCAAAGTCAAAAGTTTGGGTAAATCCGGAAAATTAAACTATGGTATACATACGTCCTCTGACTTTGGTTAAAACCAAATTCTTCTTGTCTCCAAATTTCACGAACACATAACTTAACTCTTCTACCACATCAATTGATTAATATCATACACCACACATCTTTTGGCTGAGCGTTAGCGAAGCATTACGACCCGTAAGATTCTCGAGAACGGATACATAAAATTTGGGAAACTTCACGTCTGAATTTAACCAATCACCGAACTACGCTTATCCCCGAATTTAGCCAACACCCAAATGGGGGCCTGGGGGCGTAGCCCCCAGCGAGCCGAAGGCGAGTCTAATATACTATACAGCCGCATGTGAAACTGACTGACTGACTCACTCACTGATATATAGATACAAATTCTAAACATAGTTCTAGAAGTGCTGGAAACTTGAAATTTGGCACGCAGGTACCTTTCACAATATGACCCGGAGGAAAAGTCTGAAAACCGGACTTTTTTACTTTTAAACCCCTCAAAAAAATTCCTAAAAAATCGCGCATTCTTCACCCCTCCAGGCATTTGTTGTAAGCCTGATAGCGGGTGAACCGTTGGAGCTAGCTTCGATCTGACGAAAAATCATTAGTCAGGAATGAAGTGAACTACAAAAAAAGGTCCAGTGACTTTTTGTCCTATCTCGTGTGGTTTAAGCTACAAAACGCGGGAATGTTTGACATTCCAGAGATTCTTTTGCTTAAAATAAAGTTTCGAGCCTGATAGTGGCCGAACCGTAGGTCGTAGCTCAAATCTGATTGGACCCATCAAATTAGCAAATTGCGCGATCTACAGAAAATGGTCTAGTGACTTTTTACTCTACATCCAGTGGTTTCGGCCGAAAAACGTGATTATGTGCTATTTTTTTGTAAATTTTTACGCGAAACTTTGTTTTCCGGGCTCGATAGCGGCGAAACCATTCGTCTGAGGTCGAAATAAGACGAACGTTGGAGTTATGAAATGAGGTTGATCTACAAAAATGTCCCAGTAACTCTTTACTCTATCTCCATTGGTTTGGCCGCAAAACGTGATTAAGTGAAAGTATTTGGAAATTTTCGCCTAAAAAATTTACCTTTCGGGCCCGATAGCGGCTAAACTGTTGGTCGTAGCTCCAAAACAAATTTTTAATAGGATTTATGAAATTGCGTGATCTACAAATAATGTTCAGTAACTCCATTTTGCCCTATCCTCAACGGTTTTTGGCCGCATAATAACGCGTTTTAAGTGTTTGATTTTTTTAAGTTTTAACGTGATATTTTTAAACTTGCCCAGTGCAGTCTTTTGTCCTAAGCTCTGTACTGCCTAAATTATAGGTCGTAGCTTAAATCTGATGGCATAATCCGAAAGAGAAAATTAAATTTTCGACAAGAAAGTTCCAGTCACTTTTTCTTGTATCTCTAACGGTTATCTAATATACTATACAGAGCCGCATGTGAAACTGACTGACTGACTCACTCACTGATATATAGATACAAATTCTAACATAGTTCTAGAAGTGCTGGAAACTTGAAATTTGGCACGCAGGTACCTTTTCACAATATGACCCGGAGGAAAAGTCTGAAAAAACCGGACTTTTTTACTTTTAAACCCCTCAAAAAAATTCCTAAAAAATCGCCGCATTCTTCACCCCTCCAGGCATTTGTTGTAAGCCTGATAGCGGGTGAACCGTTGGAGCTAGCTTCGATCTGACGAAAAATCGTTAGTCAGGAAATGAAGTGAACTACAAAAAAGGTCCAGTGACTTTTTGTCCTATCTCGTGTGGTTAAGCTACAAAACGCGGGAATGTTTGACATTCCAGAGATTTCTTTTGCTTAAAATAAAGTTTCGAGCCTGATAGTGGCCGAACCGTAGGTCGTAGCTCAAATCTGATTGACCCATCAAATTAGCAAATTGCGCGATCTACAGAAAAGGTCCAGTGACTTTTTGCTCTAACATCCAGTGGTTTACGCCGAAACACGTGATTATGTGCTTTTTTTTTGTAATTTTTACGCGAAACTTTTGTTTTTCGGCTCGATAGCGGCGAAACCATTCGTCTGAGGTCGAAATAAGACGAACGTTGGAGTTTATGAAATGAGGTGATCTACAAAAAATGTCCCAGTAACTCTTTACTCTATCTCCATTGGTTTGGCCGCAAAACGTGATTAAGTGAAAGTATTTGGAAATTTTCGCCTAAAAATTTACCTTTCGGCTCGATAGCGGCTAAACTGTTGGTCGTAGCTCGAAACAAATTTTTAATAGGATTTATGAAATTGCGTGATCTACAAATAATGTTCAGTAACATTTTGCCCTATCCTCAACGGTTTGGCCGCATAGCGCGTTTTAAGTGTTGATTTTTTAAAGTTTTACGTGATATTTTTAAACTTACCCAGTGCAGTCTTTGACCTAAGCTCTGGTACTGCCTAAATTATAGGTCGTAGCTTAAATCTGATGGCATAATCGAAAGAGAAAATTGAATTTCCGACAAGAAAGGTCCAGTCACTTTTTCTTGTATCTCTAACGGTTTTATGTTAGTTCATTGTCAAAACTCTGGCGTGGAATGAATAATTTCCGAAGTAATTTAAACCCTCTGATCAACGTTTTTTAGATAAGAATTACTGTACACATTTCTCGTAGCACAGATGCACATTTCCCAGAAAAGTACCACGCGTTTCCTATAAGCCCCGATAACATTAACCCCCACTCCCGGGAATTTCCTGGTTGATGAACTCCTGATTAAATTAAACCCCCTGGTCAACTTATTTATTTACACATTTTTTTTATTTTACAGTTTTTAATTTATTTACACTAAATCTGTTTACACAACAGCTGACCAGTGCAGACTTTTCTTCCGAGCTCAGTCCTGGTCGCAGCTGAAATCTGACGACGGAATCAAACACAAAATTAAATTTCCGACAAGAAAGGTCTAGTCACTTTTATCGTATCTCTAACGGTTAAGCCACAAAATGGCTTTGAAGTCAAAATCTGGTAATTCGATAAAATTCGTCAGCTTTTCACTCCCAAACCAGTAATCTTAAGCTCGGACATAACATTCCCCCCCCGGGATTTCCTGGTATGACCTATAACCTCCTGAGTACATTAAACCCCCCGATGTTTTAAACCCCCCGGTAAAATTAACCTCTCCCGGGAATTTCCTGACATGACCTCATGTCCGAATTTTACCAATAACCAAATCTCTTAACCCCCCCTTGGAAGTTCCTGGTGTGACCAGATAACCCCCTGACGTCTTACCCCCCGTTAACGTTAACCCCCCCTGGGAATTTCCTGGCATGACATCATGTCCGAAGTTTACCTCTCACCAAATCAATCTTGTCCCCGAATTTAAGGCACCTACTTTGGGGCCTGGGGGCGTAGCCCCCAGCGAGCCGAAGGCGAGTCTAATATACTATACAGCCGCATGTGTAACTGACTCACTGACTGATATATAGATACAAATTCTAACATAGTTCTAGAAGTGCTGGAAACTTGAAATTTGGCACGCAGGTTCCTTTCACAATATGACCCGGAGGAAAAGTCTGAAAACCGGACTTTTTTACTTTTAAACCCCTCAAAAAAATTGCTCAAAAATCGCGCATTCTTTACCCCTGCAGGCATTTCTTGTAAGCCTGATAGCGGATGAACCGTTGGAGCTACCCTCGATCTGACGAAAAATCGTTAGTCAGGAATGAAGTGAACTACAAAAAAGGTCTAGTGACTTTTTGTCCTATCTCGTGTGGTTAAGCGACAAAACGCGGGAATGTTTGACATATCCAGAGATTTTTTTGCTTAAAATAAAGTTCGACCTAGCCTGATAGTGTGTCCGAACGGTAGGTCGTAGCTCAAATCTGATTGAACCCATCAAATTAGCAAATTGCGCGATCTAACAGAAAAGGTCCCAGTGACCATTTTGGCCCTATCTCCATTTGTTTGGCCGAAAAACGTGATTAGGTGCAATTTTTTGTAATATTTGTACGTGAAAAGTTTTGTTTTTGAGGATCGATAGCGGCGAAACCATTGGTCGGAGGTCAAAAATCAATCAAAAAGTTAGATTTAGGAAATAAGGGATCTACAAAAAAGGTCAAGTGACATTTTACTCTATCTCCATTTGTTTGTCCGCAAAACGCTATTAAGTGAAATTATTTGGATATTTTCGCCTACAAATTTACATTCCGGGCTTGATAATGGCTAAACGGTTGGTCGTAGCTCAAAACAAATCTTCAACCGGAATTAGGAAATGACGTGATCTACAAAAAAGGTTCAGTAACATTTTTGCCCTATCCTCAATGGTTTGGCCGCATAACGCGTTTTAAAGTTTTGATTTTTTGAGTTTTACGTGAGATTTTGTTTTCTGGGCTCTATTTCAGACAAAATCTTAGTTCTAGCCCAGATTAAAAATTTGATTTTTAATACAAAGTAATGCGATCCTACACAAAAGGTCTAGTGACCTTTTACTCTATCTTCCATGATTAAGCGTAAAACGTGTATATATTGAAAATTTTACTTAAAAACTTACTTTTCGTGCTCGATAGTGGCCCAACCGTTGGCCTAGCTTAAATGTAAAACTTTTTGTAAGTAGCTATTGATAGGATCTACTAAAACGGCCCAGCAGCTATCTATCGTTTATCTTTCCGTAAGCCTGATAAATGCTCTAAATGGCTAATTCTTTGTCGTCACTTTTAGGTGTTTTTAAATTTTGCAACTATAATTAGTGGCGATTCATGCTGGTTCCAGATTGACCTTGTATTACTACGTTAACGAGTGACTAAAACCCCCCTCCACATCGGGAGTTGGCTGAGCGTTAGTGAAGCTTCAATAGTAGATAGGACAGAGATTGTGTTTTGTTTAATTTTATGAACTATTAGTTCATTGTCAAAACTCTGGCGTGGAATGAATAATTTCCGAAGTAATTTAAACCCCCTGATCAACGTTTTATTTTGATAAAAACTCCTCGTGCCCAGACACAAATTTACTAGAAAAGTACCACGCGTTCTTTAACCGCCGAGAACATAAACCCCCTCTCCCGGAAATTTCTTGTTGATGGAACTCCTGATTAAATTAAACCCCCTGATCAACTTAATATCTGATAAAGGTATTTTAAATTTATTTACACTATATCTGTTTACACAACAGCTGAACCAGTGCAGACTTTTATCCCAAGCGTTGTACCGACTAAACCAGAGATCTTAGCTTAAATCTGATGGCATAATCGAAAGACAAAATTAAATTTCCGACAAGAAAGGTCCAGTCACTTTTTGTCGTATCTCTAACGGTTAAGCCGCAAAACCACCTCAAAGTCAAAAGTTTGGGTAAATCCGGAAAATGAACCTATGGTATACATACGTCCTCTGACTTTGGTTAAAACCAATTCTTCTTGTCTCCAAATTTCGCGAACACATAACTTAACTCTTCTACCACATCAATTGATTAATATTATACACCACACATCTTTTGACTGAGCGTTAGCGAAGCTTTACGACCCGTAAGATTCTCGAGAACGGATACATAAAGTTTGGAAACATCACGTCTGAAATTTAACCAATCAACCGAATTACGCTTATCCCCGAAATTAGCCAACACCCAAATGGGGGCCTGGGGGCGTAGCCCCCAGCGAGCCGAAGGCGAGTCTAATATATATACAACCGCATGTGGTAACTGACTGACTGACTGACTCCGTATACTAATTCTAACCTACTTCCAGATGAGCTAGAAACTTGAAATTTGGCACGCAGGTACCTTTTGCCGATAACCAACAGGAAAATTCTGAAAACCGGGTTTTTTTAACTTTTATAAACCCCTTCAAAAAAAATTCGAGAAAAATTCGCCGGGCATTTTTCCGCGCCCCCTCTGCAAGGCCTTTTTTGTAAGTCCGATAGCGGGCGAACCGGTTGGAAGCTATGCTCCGGATCCTGACGAAAAATTCATAATCAGGAAGTTAAGTGAACTACAATAACAAGGTCCAGTGACCTTTTTGCTCTATCATTCCATGGTTAAGCGACAAAACGCTGGACCATTTTGGACATTCCAGAAGATTTTTTTGCTTATAAATAAAGTTTTCGCGAGCCTGATAGTGGCCGAACGGTACGTTTGTAGCTCAAATCTGATTGACCCATCAAATTGTCGCAAATTAACGTGATGCTAGCAGAAAAGGTCCCAGTGACTTTTTGACCTATCTCTATTGAGTTGGTTTGGCCGAAAAAACGGGTGAATGTATGGTGCAGTTTATTTTGTAATATTTACGTAGAAAAGTTTGTTTTTTGAGTGTCGATCAGCGGCAAAACCATTGAGTCGGAAGTCAAAAATTGAAACAAAGGTTTGGATTTTAGCAAATGAGTGATACATAACAAAAAAAAGGGTCCAGTGACTTTTTTGACACTAATCTACAATGGTTCGAAACCGCAAAATCGCGTTTTAAGTGCAATTATTTTGTGATTGATAGGTGAAAATCTTTATATTTTTCAACTATAATTCTAATGGGCGATTCATGTTGGTTCTCAGCTTGACCTTGTATTACTCACGATTAGCGAGTGACTAGAAAACTCCCCCTCACAACGTCGGGAGTTGGCTGAGCGTTAGTGAAGTTTCAATATTAGATAGGGACAGAGAGTGTTTTTTATTATGTTCAAGAGACCACAACGACCCTCTATAATAGGCCCCACGTGTGTCCATTAAACAGCCCCTTGTAACATTAACCCTCCCCCCGGGGATTTTCCTAGTATTACCTGATAACCTCCACCTGGAGTTACATTAAACCCCCATGTATGTGTTTAACCCCCCCCCGGTAAACACTAACCCCCCCCGGGATTTCCTGGTATGACCAGATACAGCTCCTGAGTACATTAAAACCTCCTGAAA
>NW_025777657.1:22500-25754 GCF_021130785.1 Homalodisca vitripennis | reverse complement strand
GGGTATTACGGGCTTTGGTGTCAAGTATATACCTATCTTCGGCTTGGGGGACTTATTTATTCCCCTTTTTTCCTAAAATAAGCACTATGCAAAAATTTTTAAAATAAGGAAGGAGGTTTGGATAAATTAAATCTTTTGTAGATACCAAACGAAGATTATGTTTGTATAATAATACGTTTGTGTTTTAAAATTTTCATAAAAATTTTAAAAAGCTAAAAAATTTAAATCCAATTGGGTAAACTTTCCAACAAATTGTACTTAATTTCAGAGTTTTATTTACAAAAAAAAAACAGTTAACTGATAAAAATTTAGCAATTGTAAATCTATTTGTGTTTTTTAAAATTTTTTCAATTTAATTAAAAATTTTTTTTTTGTTTTATGCACTTTTTAAAATATATTTAAAATTTGATTTGGAAAAGTTTAACGCAAAAAGAAAATTTTAGGTTTGCCTCTCAAATATTGACGTTAAAATTTTTAGTTAAAGTCTTAGTAGCGTCGACTAATTGTCTTGTTTTACTTTGTACTCACTGTAGTTTTTTTTTTTGATAGTATGTGAGTCCTTTAGTTACTTGGGTAATTACTTTTAAATTTTAAAGTTATTTTTAGTTTTTTTCAATTAAACTATAAGATTGGGGTGTTATACATTTTTTTTTTTAAAAAATAATTAATCTCATCTCATTTAAATTTTTGTTTTAGAATACCCCTTTCCTACATCTAACAGTTTTAAAAGAAAAACGTACTAAAAATATACAGTCAGTTAAATGAGCTAATATTTTAATGTACTGGGGACTTTGTTATATTCAAACAAAACAGAAAGGGGCGAACGAGATTAAAGAAGAAACAAGATCAGATCGCCCCTTAGTTCCGGCCCGGTGATTCGATCCCTCTTATGATTTGGGTTTTGGGTTGAATATCTCAGTTTGTTAGCTCTTACCAAAAGAATAATTTTCTTTTGATGCAAATATATAACTAAAAACTATTTTATTTTTCACATTAAAAGATTTCACTTAATAACATGACGATACTGTGGGCGTCGTCCCAACAGTTTTAGCATTTCAATTTTGAAAAATCCAAAACCATTTTGATTAGAGTAAAAAGCTTTAGTACATATTTTTTTCTCTAACGAAAAAATTTACCCTTTCGTTTCATTTAAATTTTTTACTAAACATTTTTTTCTATAAGAACTCGATATTGTTTGTACACAACTTTTTATAAATATTTATAATGTTCATTAGTTTCCAAAGCAGTACGTGTTTGCCAATGGCGCAGTGTGCGTACGGCGGTTATCGCAAGAAACCGATCAAGGAACGTCGAACGTGGCCGCTGCTTGGATGGGTGACCGCTGGGGCGATCCTGTCCTTGCAAGCGGCCCCCCTGCCCGGCCATTGGTGGTGGTTCCCGGAAGTCACCTTTAACCCTTCGAGTGGGGGTACTTTTTTCTCCAAGTGGCGGGACATTTTTACTGATTTTGTATGTTCGCAAAAGAAAATTATATAAAATACTGTGTATTATATAAGTATGAATATCATACATCTATTTAAACTAAATAACACACAAAATAGAATGGTAAAAAATATGAAACACTTACCTTGGATTGGTGTAAAAAACCAATGGGGTTTTTAAATTCCAAAAGTAAAAATTCAAATTTTTTTGTTTTATGTTAGGCTGAGTAAATTTTTTCTAAATTTAATTTTGTAACACCAAATCCAAAAATAGCCATTTTGTTTAAACTTTAATTCTGAACTAAAATATGTACGTTTATGTGTATTATTCCTAAAAACAACGCACTAGTTGTTTATCAAAACTTTTATGTACAAGTTTTTACTGCATTTTAGTCAGTATCAGAGCCAACCTCATTCCTCATCATTCTTCCTGGGTTTTAGAGGCCTCCAGTAAATGTTCCCAAGTAAAGGGGAAAAACTCCCTATGAACCCCCAAAAATTACAAGCTGGGCACCAGAAGTGACTTTACCCCCCTTTTTTGGTGTGTCCCCCACACTGCAAAATCTGGTAAATAAGCAATCCCGTGAGGAAGATCTACACTTGGTCCAGGAGGTTGTACAGTAGGTGGATGAACCGTTTGTAAGAGTTCCATTAGTGCCAGCATATCTAAATACTACATCAAATTAAAGTTTGGAATCTGGTCTTTCTAACCATACCTAATATATAGAGTTTAAGTCGCGGCATAACATCGGAAATTTCCGGAACAAGAGAGGCTTGTGTTAATAGAGCTAGAGGTCTCTGCCACTCGCGAACGAGATTTAATAGACGCTGCAGCGTCTTTCACCCTCCTCGGAGGGTTAAGCCGTTGGTCCCCAGGTTAAGTGTTAGAGAGGGCTTCTTAGCCCTAACTTCGCCTGGTAAAATAAGACATTCTTTTACTTTTACTTTTTACGTCTCACCACATGTTACATGACAGGTTTTGCTGTGGTTGAATGCGGAATTTTACGCCTACAGTCCATTCCATACTTCTAATGTCCTGATGATACCCCAATCGTATATAATGCCTCATGGGTAATCATGATATCAACGAGCAATAGCAGAATAAATACATTTCTAAAAAACTAAGTAAAATCATACGAGATTTGAACATATGTAGTAAACATTATGTAGCCTAACACCTCAAAATATAAAACATAACATTTTAGTCACTTGATGTAAACGTTTGGTTTCTAAACAACGCTATATAACCTAACCTAATGAATTAAAATGTGAATATATACTTTTATACTGCATGAAACATTATATACACACATACAAGATGGGTTTTGAATGATGGCATAGGACTGGCATAATGGCATAATTGAAACCTATCAATACACTGAAAATTACTCTGTCGGGGGTGTAAACATACTTTTTTCGTATATTATCTCTATGACTACAGTATTATATCAGCAAATTTTATAAAAGAAGCTAGAAACTGGAAATTGCTTCAGCCCCAGCGAAGCCGTTTTATCAGTGGTAGGGATTCCGTTTTTTAAAATTTTTTTTTTAAAAAAAAAGGGGTTAAATTTTTAAAAAATTTTTTTTTTAAAAATTTTTGGGGTTTTAGAACCCCCTTTTTTAAAAACCAAAAAAATAAAAAAAAGGGGGGTTTTTTTTTTTGGGGAAAAAGGGTTTTTGGTCCGGAAATTTAAATTTTTTTGGGGGGAAAAATTTTTTTTTTAAAAAATTTTTTTCCCGGGGTTTTTTTTTAAAAAAAATTTTTTTCCCCCCCAAAAAACTTTTTTTTTTTTGGGGGGGAAAAAAAAAAAA
>NW_025777657.1:0-12500 GCF_021130785.1 Homalodisca vitripennis | reverse complement strand
CCAAAAAAAAACCAAAAGGGAAATTTTGGTTTTCCCCCAAAAATTTTTAAAAAAAAAAAAATTTTTTTTTTTTTTTAAAAAACCTTTTTTTACCCCCAAAATTTTTTTTTTTTTCCTTAAAAAAAAAATTTTTTAACCCCCGGGGGGTTTTGGAAACCAATTAACAAAGCCCGGGTTGGGTTTTTCTGAGCAAAATAATAATGGCCCGCAGTTTTCTTTGTTCTCTTGTTTCCCCTTTTTTGGATTTTCACAGTTTGAAGGGCAATTTTTCCCTTTGGATCTTACAAGCCAGATAATTTTTACGTTTTATTTTTTAGTAATTTTTTCGAATACAAAAAACCCTAAAAGTTTTTTTTCATTTGCACAAGCGCCCCGAAATGCCTCTGGTTTTTTTTTTTTTCAGTTTTTTTTATTTTATATACCCTACTAATAAAAACTTACGTTAATAAGCAAATTTTAAATCTATGGAAACCAATACCCACATTTGTTTTATTTATGTCAATTGTTTAAAATTTCCTGTTCTAGAACGAATTCTAATAAAAGACCACAGCTCTTGTAGATCTGAAGACGGAAATGGGATTTAATTTTAACAATATATTTAATTAATTGGGGTACTGTTCATTTCGTTTTTGAAAAAGGGGAAAAAAAATGTTACAGTGCCGGGGTCGTACAATTTTTTGTTTGTGTCGTTCGGGGAAGGGGGATGCTTGTGTGGATAATTTGTATTCAAAGTTGCGTTTTCTTTATACGATATTGTGAAGTGATAGGGCCCAAAAGCTGATTTTTTTGGGGATAAAATTTTGTTTTTGGGGGTTTTCTTTAAAGGGGTAAAAGAAAAAAGGAAAAATATAGGACAAATTATTTTAGTGTATTAAACTACAATTTAGTTTTTTTTTGGGGAAGGGGCCAAATTTTAAAAATTTTTTTAACCCCCGATTTTTCTAAAATTTGGGGGAATTTTTAAAATTTTAAAAATTTTTTAAATTTTAATTTTTTATTTTTTCGTAATCTAGTCTTTTAATTTTAAAAAAAACTATGTTTTTATAGCTGTGAGGGGCTAAAAAATTAAAACGATATTTTTTTTTCTTAATTAATAAAAAAACTTTGGGGAAATTCCAATTTTTGGGGAAACTGTGTTTTTATAATAAAAAATTTTTTCAAGACTTTTGAAAAAAAAGGTTTAAAAAATTTTTCAGCCCCAAAGGGGATGCCCAAGCGTTCTAAAAGTGCAAAAAAAAGTAAGGGTATGGAGATGTGTTACAGTTTAACATAGTCAAAAAAGTATATTTTTTTCCCAAAAATAACACACCCAAAAATTTTTGGGGGCCCGGGGAAAAGGGAAAACCTTTTCTCGGGAAAAGGGTTTCCCCTTTTTTAATTTCTAGAAATAAAACAAAAATATGTTTTTAAAATAAAAATTTAAATCGGGGTTTGGTTTATTAAATTGAATTTTTTCCTTTAAAGGGGTAGTCCCTTTTATTTTCCCTTTGTTGTTGGATTTTTTGTTCTAGAAGAGACAAAATGTATTTATTGGGGAAAGCAGTGTTGACGTTTGGGGTTTTTTTAAAAGTTTTTAATCAAACTAAAAATACTTTCTACACTATCCCGGGGGCAGTTTTTTTAAAAATGAATTTTTTAAAAAAAAGGGAAAAAAAATTATGTGCTTAAAATTTTTTTACTTATTAAAAAATTTACCAAAAAAAAAATAAAAAAAGGTTTTTGTAAAAAAAAAAACAAAATTTTTTTAAAATTTTTAAATTTCAAAAAAATTTTTTTTTTAATTCAATCAAGTTTCAGTCACAGTCTTTATTGGCAAAAAAACGTTTTTTTTAAGCTTATAACTGCAATTTATTTAATTTTAAAAGTTTTTTAAAAAAAATTTTAAAAAAGAAGCTTATAGAATTTTAAATATATACCCCTTTTTTCGATCACCAAAATTTTGTTTATTTAACAAAACCCTTGCCCTATTTGCATATTTTTTAAAAATTTTGATTCCTTAAATTTTTCCCCCAGTGGGGAAAAAGGGATCGAGAAAAGTATGGGGGGTTTTTTTAAAAAAGGGGCTATATAATATAAAAATTTTGCAAAGGTTTTAACCTTTTTTGACTTTATTAATTGTTTTTTTTTAATATATATAATATGAAAATTTAAATTTTTTTTTTTAAATATGTTTTATTACAGGGTTTGAAAAGTATGGGGGGGCTTAATATTTTAAAAAAACCTAGGAGATAACATCTATAAACTTTTTGGACAGTGTATATGGCTAAAATAAAAAAAATTTTTTCTTTTTGGATTACCGGGGATTTTAAAAACCTGGGGTGCGGCCCCCACAGAGGGAAAAACAGGGGGAAATTTTTTAAAAAAAAAACTTTAGTTTGTGTACCTTAAAATTTAAAGAGGCCCTTTTCCCCCCCTTTTTTTTTGAGTTGAATTCCGCAAACCGCATTCAAAAAAGGGTTTTCCAATCAGAAATGGGGGGTTGTTTTAGGTAAACATTGTGAAGTCATTATGCGCTTTTCCCTTTCTGACTGGATCGTGTTTTCTGATGCGGTTGGAGGCGTTTCACTTACAAAAATGTGTTTTCACTGACTTTTTTTAAAATTGCAAATTATGTCCTAAAATTTTTTTAAAACAATTAAAACTAAAAAAACCAAAAAATCCCCTGTTTTTAAAAAAAAAACCCCAAAAAATCCTTTTAAAGTTCTTTTGGAGTTTTTAAAAATTTTTAAATTTACGGGGAGAAAAAATTTTTAAAATTTTTCCCCTTTTTGGGGCTTTTGGGGAAACATTTGGAAAGTTTATTTTAATTAAAAAATTTTCCCCAAATTTTTTCCATCATTTGGGGGAAATAAAAAAAAACAAGCATTTCAAGTCTATTCTTTGAATTTTAAAAAAATTTAATTTTTTAAATGTCGAGGAAGTATATTCAACTTTTTACTTTATTTAAAAAGGATACCTGAAAAAAAAAAAAAAAAAAAAAAAAAAATAGAAAAAAAAGTGGGGTTTTTAAAATACATTACAGCATGTTAGGGTTTTTGTTTTTCCCCACATATCTTTAAAAATGAAAAATAAAAATTAAGTATAAAACATGAGAGAAACTGGGAAAAAACTGTAGTTTCAAAAAAAGTCGGGGGTTAAGTTTTTTTGTAGATAGAAAAAAAATATTAAATTCTTAATAAGAAAGGGACAAAAAATTTTACGGAGATATTTAAAATTAAAAAATATGTTTCCAAATGTTTTTTGGGATTTTTCTTAAAAAAACATAAAATATAATTTTTTGAGTTTTTAATGAAAAGGGGGTTTATTCGGTCTCCGAACCGATTATAATTTTTCCCCCTTTCAGTCGAGACCCCTTTAACGGGGGGGTTTGAAAAAATATGAGGGGGTTTAAAAGGGCTCTTCTTTTAGTAGAATATTTTATTTTTTTAAAATATAAGTTTATCCCCGTTTATAAATATATATTTTATATAAAATTTTTAAAAAAAATTTAGTTTTTTATAAAATTTTATACAGGTATGACTGTGGTTTTAAGTTTTTTTGGTTTCGTTTTGTTATAAAGGGATTTAAAAAAATTTTTTCTACATGTTTTTTTTCCCCAATTTTAAACATAACAAACGATTATTTTATCTTTAAAAGAAAAAAATAAATATCTCTTTTTGAGGGGGGGAATTTTTTTAAAAGGGGTTATATTATAGAATATATACAAAATACATGTAGTGTAAATTTTAATTTTCCAAAGTATCTAATTTTATAATTAAGTTTTTTAAATGTGTGGGCGGAAAAGGGGTTTTTTTTTTAAAAAAAATAAATAGGATAATACATTTTGTTAATTTTGGATTTTACAATCTTTCAAAATATGGGATTTTTAAAAAGAAGGGGATATTTTAAAAAAACCGTCGTTTTGTCGGGGGTTTTCGGAAAAAAGTACTAACAGGATTCCCAAAAATTATAAATGGGGGTGATTTTTAAATACAATGTTGGGGATATTGTTCGAAAATGTTTTGGGGTGTATTTTTTTAACGTTAAAATTTTAATAAGGTTTTAAAAATAATATTTTTTTTTAACCCCGAAAATTAATAACAATAAATTTTGGGTGGACCCCTTTTTCCTAAAAATAATGTTTTCCCCTGGGTTCCCCGGGGTTTTGGAAAATTGTGGGGGGACCCCCCCAAGTTTAATCTTTTTGAGCCCCGGGGTATAAACTATTTTTACGATAAAATTTTTCCTAAACCAATTTTCTTTGGGGTTTTAAAAAATAGAGTTTAAAAATAAATTTAAAAAGTTGCAGTTTTTGTAAAAAGGGGTGCTAAGTACAGGGGAAAAGGAAAAACCATTTCCCCAAAGGTCACCCCAATTTGCATTACTCTACGGGCCCCAAAAATTTTTTAAAATGGAAAAACCCCTTTTCCCTTCCCAAAAAAGTATGATTTGGGTTTTGGGGTTGGGAAAATGAAAAAAAATTTTAAAAAAAAGAAAAAAGCAGGAAAATTCCCCTTTATTTTTTGAAATCTTAATTTTTTAAAAATTTTTTTTTTGGGGGTTTTAAAGGTATTTATTATATTAAAATCAGTAAAAATGATTTAATAGTCAACAAGTCCGGGGTTTAATTTTAAAATTTTTTTTTGGGAATTTTTAAAAAAAAAATAGATAAACACAATAAAAACTGGGGAATTAAACCTTTTAGCGTTAGATATGGGTTTTGTTTTGAACTGAAAACGGCCCCCAAGCATAGTGTTTTGTTGATGAAATATTGGAGTAGCAAATTTTATTCCGGGGAAAACCCCCTTTCGTGGTTTTTAAAAAAAGGAATTCATTCTCTTTTTGTAAAGTTTTCTAAATTTTAACCCCAAAAGAAGCAAAAAATAAAAAGATACGTATTTTTTTCTTTTTCAATCATTGTTTTTTTAAAATATTTATGGCCCCCAAAAATTAAGGGGGAAACATAATAAAGTATAGGAAAAAATTTTTAAAATTTTTTATTTCCCCGGGGGAGAATACATGTTTTTGACTAAAAATTGTGTTTTTTCAATATGAAAACAAGTACATTTTTTTTACGTTTCTCTGTGTGCCTTTATTACTTGTTTTTTAATTTTGGAAAATACAAAAGGAGGTTTTTTGGGGGGGGTATTTATGTACATTTAAAAACCCCTTTTTTTTAATATTGTAAAAAATTTTTAAGTGCTAAAATTTTAAAAAGAATTTTAAAAATCCCCTAAATAATGAAGTGAAAAAAACCCCCAAGATTTCCCCTTATTTTATTTTTTGTATCTAGACGGCTACCCCTTTAAAAGTTGGTTTTTTTTTCAATACGCCCCCCCATTTTTAAAAAAAAGTTTGCCTTTAGTTTTTTTTTTTAAAATTTAAAAAAAAAAAAGTTATACTTTTTTAAATTTAAAAAAGATCCCCCAAATTCGTAAAGTAGAATTTCAGAGATTACCAATTAAAAAAATTTTTTAATAAAATTTAAATCTTGACCCCCAATAATTTTTAAAACGCCCAAAATTGTCTTAAAAAGGTAGGGTAGCCCCCCCTTTGGGGTTTAAAAAAACGCAACCTCGTTTTTTGTGAAAGGGGGGGTTTTGAAATTTTTTTATAAAAAAGGTTTGTTTCATAAAAAAACAAATTGGCATAGTTTTGCGAACAATTTACGATTCAAAAATTTAAAGGGGGTTTTTCCCCCCATTACAGAAAAAAAATTAAAAGGGGAAAAAAAATTGTTTCGTAAAGAATTAAAACCCATATGATCAAAATGGAAGTTTATTTATAAAAATATTTATTCTGTTTTTTACCATGGCTAATAATTTTAAAAAAAAAAATACCCCTATTTTAAATATAAATTATTAGAAAACCCCTTTTTTTTAAGTTTTTTAAAACCCTCTAGAAAAAAAAAAAATTTTAAATATTTTATTAAAAAAACCCCAACTTTTTTTTTTCTAAAAAAGTTTTTTTTCAAAGGGTAAATTTCCCCTGAAAAAAAAAAATACAAAAAAAATTTAAATTTTTACCCCCTTCACATTCTAAAATTCAGACCAAATTAAATAGATAAATTTGGGGAAAAAAAAAAAATTTGTTAGGGGGAAAAATTTTAATTAAAACGTCCCCCTAGAATTTGAAAATGGGGGGTTTTTTTTGGGGGAACTGTTTTTTTAAATTTAATTGCTTACTTTTAAGTTGTAATGAGCGAATACCCCTTTATACTTTTTTTTTATTACAGCTTTTTCTTATTAAAACCCGAATTTTTCCTCCCCAAAAATTAATTAACTCTCAAAATTATGCTGAGGGGGGTTTTAAAAAACCCCGAATAATTGTATATTGTGCTGTTCACACAAATTAACAAAACTTTTGACAGTTGAAGTTTGTTTTTAAAATTTTGAATTAAAATTTTTTAAAATTTTAAAAAATTTTAATTTTAAAAAAAAACTAATTTTTTTTTACCCTTTCAGGGAAATTTAAAAAATTTCTTGTATTGCCTGTTTTTGAAAAATTTGGAATTTGTTTTGACCCCCAAAAAAAACTTTTGGACCCTTTTTTAAAAAATTTTTAAAAAGGGGATCCGAGAAATTTGGGGGGGGGGGATTGGTGTTTTTTTTTTCGAACTTTTGTTTTTCATTTCACTTTTTTTAAAATTTAAAAATTTTTAAAAAAAAAATTTTTCCGTATAATATTTTTTCGAAATTTTTTCCTTTTTAAATTTGGGGGAATGACGAAAAATGAGGGCTTTAGTAATGGAAAATTTTTTGCCCCCAAGAAAATTGTGCTTGATTTTGGGGCCCCCAAAATATTTAAACTTCAAATCGAAAATCAAAAAATTTTGGGGAAGGGATTTTTATTAGGGGGTTTTTATTAAATTTTTCCCCGATGAAATTTTTTTTAAAAGGGATGTTTGTAAAAACAGTCTTTTTTAAAAAAAAAAGGGGTTTTTCGTTATTTTAAAAATTTTAAAAGTTATTTTTTGTTCTCAAGGGGAAAATTTAAATGATATGACATAAAGAGTGGGGTTAGTGGGGATTTAAAAAATTGGGGGGGGGGAAAAAATTATATTTTTTCGGGGTTTGGGGGTCATTTAAAAAAATCAAAAACTGTAAAATTTTAATTTTTTTTATTCTTTTTTTTATAAAAATTTTTGGTTTTTTGGAAAAGGATTTTTGGTTTTAAAAAAATATATTTTTTTTCCCAAAATTTGAAATTTTGGGGGTTCGGAAAAAGTTTTCGGGGAAAGGCAATTTCTATAGGAACGTATGTCGGGGTTTGTTTTTGGCCCCAAAAAATTTTTGTTATTAAACTTTGATTTTCTTTATTTTAAATCTAAAAAGGATTCAGTTTTCCAAAAATATATCCCCCGATTATTGGAAGATTTCTTGTGTTTTGGGGTATTTAATTTTTAACGTTTAAATAGGATTTGCTGCTTTTTTTGGCCCCCTTTTTTTCATCCGGGGGAATTTTAAAAAAACCCTGGGTCTTAGCTTTTAAATTAAATTTTAAAAAAAACCCTATCTCCAAGGGGGAAAAAAAAGCTAAAAAAAAAATGCCTTAAGGTTTTTTAAAGGGGTTTGGTGTCATTTAATTTTTTAAAAGGAATTTAAAATTTTTAAAAACCCAAAATTATTTTTATTATTCTAAGTTTTTTTTTTTTTAGATTTTATTTTTTTTTTAAAAAATAATGAATGTATAAGCCATTTTGTGGGGTTTAATTTATGATAAACCTCTTTTCTTTTCTTTTTTCCCACACCCCCCAACAACAAAAACCTTATTAATATTTACTTACTCCCCAAAAATTTAAATCCCCCAAAATTTTTAAATCAGATTGTTGGGCCAAAAAATTTGTTGTGCAATCTTTCTTTATGATTTACTGACATACCAAAATTTTTATTTTTTATATATTTTTTTTATAAAGGGGAAAATTGCACAAAAATACTTGTCAACAATTTTTTTTTTGAATTGTTGTGGGGGTTTTTTTTTGGGAGGAAGTCTTTTTGAGCCAAACGTTCATTTAGGGGGAATAAATAAAATTTTTTTCATTAGAGACTAATTTATAAAAAAATTTTTTTGCTTTTTAAAAAAATTAAAAAATTTTGGGTTCCTTTTTTCTAAAAGGGGAATAGGTTTTGTTTCCCCCTTTTTTGTTTGAGTTAAAAAATAAAAACCGATTTTCCAAAGTTGCAGGGGAAGCCAATTTTTTTAGATTTTTAGTTAAGGGGCCCTTAGATGGGAAATTTTTGGGTTTCTTTGATTTCGAACTTAAATTTTTGGAAAATTTACTTGGCACTTTAATTTTAAAGTTTTAATTTGGTATCTGAGTCACTTTTTTCAAGGGGGTGTTTTCTTTTTTAAACCTTTTGTTTTTTTTCATTGATAATATTATTAGTTATATATTTATCTACATAAGGTGTTTATTTAATAATTATTGAAATTTAAATTTATAAACTATTATTGAATTTTTAGTGGCTTAAAGCTTTTTGTCCGTAATTTGACATTAAAAGAATTAAAATGTTTGGTAAATTGGAAAGTTTTCAATTTTTTCTGAAAAGTCATTGCACCGCCCGTATTAAGCCTGATAAAATAAGCTACAGTTTGATCATTGCTTTTCTACAAACTTAGTTTATTAGTTCGAGCTCTTCCTTCCGTTTATTTACGGGCTTGGCATGAACAAAGGGTCATTATTTCTAGAGACCAGTTACAACAAGTCTATTACGAAAACATTGGTTAATTTTTAAGATTTGAAATTTTTTCACAATTTTTGTTCAGTTTTAAATTGTGTTTTTAGGTCTTAGTATAACCTTATATACACCACCCCTTTCTGTACTTCTAATTTTTTAATATACCAATTAACCATGCATAAGTGACTAAAAACAAACCTTAGTTTTTATATTACGATTTTATATATAATATAATACCTTGTCTATATAATAAAATTGGTAAATAAATTACAGAGACCACGTTTTGGAAAGGGAAAATTTATTTGTAGTGATTTCCTTAAATAAAACACAGTTACAAATTTTCCGATTTTTTATTTTGTATTTTTAAAAACTGTTAAAGTTTTTCCTTTATAATCGCAATTTTCTATTGCCTGTTGTTTTGGGGAATTAGTTCCACTTTTTTGTTATGAAATATTGGAAATTAAAACATTTTAAGTTTTTTTTAAAGGGTTCCAAAAAATTCCCCGCAAACTAAAACAATAATGTTCAAGAATTTAAAGTTTTTCAAGATACAACATCAATTTTTCAATGTTTTTGCAAATAGTGCCCCCCATCCGTCGATTTCCCTATGAAAAGGGAATTGTGGGAGCTGTACCTTAAAGGTACCTTTTGGATGAATAACCTTAAAGTGTTAAAAATTTATAACGTAAACCTGGAATATTAGTTACTTATGTATTTACTTTAGCATAACCGGTTTATAGTCAAGGAAAATTGTTAGGTACTTTTTTACGAATAATACTTTAAGTTGTTTTAATTGTACAAGAACTTTAAACTGTGAAATGCCCCTTAAAGACCGGAAGTGGAAGCTGCCAGAAAACAAAGAAACCGCCGGAAGGAGGTAACTTTTTTGCGGTCAACTCCGTAATTTTTAAGCCAATAAGTTAGGGTTGATTTTATTACAAATGGTCTAAAGTTTAATGTGTAAAAAAGTGCCCGTATTTGCAAATTAATAATAGTTTTCCCGTATATTTTTTTTTTACAGAAGTCAGTATAAAAAGGGTAAAAATCTTTTCAAAAGAGGGAATTTTAAATAATTTGTAGTTTTTTTTATTACCTATTTTAAAATGAATCTCCGAATCGATTAACCTATGTCCAGTTAATTTAAATTTTTTTTTTTTAGGAAATAAAATTTTTTATCTGCAGAAAATGGGAATGGTGGGTCGTTACTTATAATGTTGATTGAATTTTAGTCTAAATAATATTTTTTGTTGTGAATTGTATTACCTTTGGGGTGAGGGGGCCCAGTTAATAGAGGGAACATTAAAAAATTTTACTTTAAAATTTACAAATTTATGTGGGGTTGTTATTTGATTAAAAAGTTTAATATGGTTTCATAAACATATCAGAAATTTTAAAAAATTATAGCCCCACATATTTAATCTTTCTTTTAAAGGCTTTAGGATAATGGCGTTATAATTTTGAAAATAAATAATTGATATTTGAGATGTTAAAGTCCCCACTTTTTTGAAATAGAACCTTGCGTTGGGTCGTAAAATATTTGTTTTGGGTTTGGTCTTTTGTTAAAGTTATAAATGTTTCTAGAACACTATTCATGAAACAAAGTGGTAATATTAGTGAAGTAAATCTTTGCCCGAAATTGGGAATTGATTCTGGCGTTAAATAAAAAATAACACATTTTCTTTAAAAAAAACTTTGCAAGCCGTGATTCATTAAATTTGTTTAAACGTCAAAACCGGGCCATTGTATCGGTAAAATATACAAATTTTTACACATTTTAATCCAAATATTTAATAAGTAGACCGTTTTTTTTGTATCTTAGGTGGCTCATACACGGTGGGCCGTTATTAAAATCAACGTATTTTGGTTTGTATGTGATCGTAGTTTTTTTTTATTATATTATAGACCTTGGTTCTTGATATTAGTAAAAATCTATCCCCTTTATTTTTAGATGGATACTCGCACAGACAAGGGATTAATGAACACCGAAAGTATGAGTCTTAAAAGGGATCCTATAAAGAACGAACAAGACATTTGAGAAAGTTTTAAACATAGCGACAAGGGTTAACAATCGGTGATGTATTTCATCACCCACTAGGATAGATTTGAATTGCAATATAACTTAATTATTTTTTTTTTAAAGGTTATTAAGTAAGTTCTATGAGCTGATCGTATAGCACCTCTTCATCCAGTTGTAGATAAATTATATTAGTACTCTGTAGCTTCTAAAAACTTCCTACTGGTGAGAGAGTTAACCTAGAAGGTAAACATGTGGTGTGAAACTCTACCACTCCACTCTTTTATATAACAATGAAAATGGTGAACTTCGGTCTAATTAGAGTATAGATTCCTGTTGTGTAAAAGTAACTCGTGTTAAATTGGTCCAGCTGAGTCATGTGCAGAAAAATCTGTTGATTCACTTGTTTAAAAATCGAGTATAAACATTTACTGCACTCAATTTTACACCTGTTGAAACAATGAGGAAATAACCCTTCGCTATTTTTACACTATATGTTGTATATACAGGGTTAAATTTAAGTCTGGAACCTCTTTTTTAATTTTTGAACCACAATAGAAAGAAATTACCAAAGTTCACACGTGATTACTGGTGATAGTAACGCACACATCTGCCAAATTACCGACCGGATAATCCCTTTGGGGGACGGTCCACAAGGAGTCAGACAAAATTCTTCAATAGCAGCTTAGATAAAATTAAAGGTCTTACTTAGCAAAGTACAATGCCGCAAACCGGACTTCAAAAGGTCGATTCATTCAGTAGTTATAGTATTTGAATTTTAAAACAATTTAAACAATGTAATTATTAAGTATTACAAGTAAACACCAATTTTTTAGTACCTGTGATAAAAAGTAAGTGTTCAAAATGTTCCCCCCCCATCATCTGACAATGTAGGTAATCGAAGCCAGGAATCAATAATTATTTACCAATAACACAAACTACGTTAGAATGTGAAAGTGGCAGATTGAGTCATACACAGCATCCACAGAAACTAACGTTTGGGCAGGTATTTATAGGAAATCAAATTATGGGCCCATTTATTTATCAATGGTAATTTAAATGGTGACTCGTATCTAGCAATGCTCCAAAATGAGATAATTCCTACACTACAAGCTGCTCTTGGTCGACAATTTCAAAGGATTATTTCCAAACAAGATGGCGCGCCACAACACTTTGCTCTCCTTGTTCGAGAATACTTGGATACAATATTCCTTCACAGATGGATTGGAAGACGTGGTGCCAGTAGAGTGGCCTGCTCGTTTCCCCTGATTTATCTCCGATGGATTTTTTTCTTTGGGGATACCTCAAAGATAAAGTTTATCGTACTAAGCCTCGAGATTTGGCGCACCTAAGAAATCTCATAGTCCAAAAAACCTCAAGATATTCCTCGTGACTACCTTCAAAATGCAGGGGGAATGTTTTTTACAACCGCCTAGGACATTGCCAGCGATGGGAGGGGAAATTTTGAAACTTACTTGATCACAGGTACTTAAAAATTGGTGTTTACTTGTAATACTTAATAATTTACATTGTTCAATTGTTTTAAATTCAAATAGCTATAATACTGAATGAATCGACCTTTTGAAGTTCGGTTTGCAGCATTGTACTCTGCTAAGTAAGCCTTTTAATTTGATACCAAACTGGGACCTATGCTGCTATTTAAGAAATTTTGTCTGACTCCTTTTTGGACCGTCCCAAAGGGATTATCCGGTCTGTAATTGGGCAGATGTGTGCGTTTACTATCACCAGTAAGCACGTGTGAACTTTGGTATTTCTTTCTATTGTGGTTCAAAAATTAAAAAAGGGTTCCAGACTTAATTGTCACCCTG